>NC_137054.1:2002322-2219822 GCF_032717465.1 Coenobita brevimanus
CATTAAAAGGGTTCATATGGAGGACACGTGTAATCTGGTGTATGGATTTTTTTTTCTTCCTCTTTTCTGTAAAAAAAAAAAAAAAACTTCTCTGGTTTCGTTTAAGTGAATTAAGACGGTTGTTTTAAGACTAAAAAAATAAGCTTTGGCGCTGAAAAGGTTAATCTAAAGAGCTTTCTATGTCCTGTTAACGAGAATTTATTTTAACTGGATAAACCAGTCTCCAGTAAGAATAATGTGAAATGCCAGTATGAATCCGTGACAGGAAAAGGAATATTATTAGGCATTTTATTTTCACCCTTTGAATGTCAGGTTTCTTTCAGCAAAATAAAATCGTCCTTATGAAATCGATCTTCTGCGGCAGCAGAAAGAGTAAATTAATACAGATGATTATGGAATGGCCTCAACACTTCGTACCCTGCCTCACCTATATACCCTTGGCTGTGTGTGTGTGTGTGTGTGTGTGTGTGTGTGTGTGTGTGTGTGTGTGTGTGCCCATTTTGTATCTTCAGCCATTAAGAGTGTATGAGAGAGGTTGGTGTATCGTGGGAGGAGGGGTCGTTATTGAAGTAGGGGCAGAAATGTTTCGAGATTATTTTTCCAATGTCAAGTCTCTCAGGATGCGGCGTTGGGCGATAAATGGGTGAATAGACAGATAGACAAATTAGTAGGCGGATGCACAGATAGATAAACCGACGTACTCACATGCGACTGCTGGGGGAAAGAATGAAGAATGAGACTTGTAAGGAATGTGACAAACGAGAAATCGCAAAATAATGTCTCACCTGCGTTTTTTGTTTGATGTTGGTCCATAATCCCTTTCAGCTCAGTTGATGTCGTAGTGTCAGTCTGTTTCTTCAACTTAGCGTTCAAGATGGACACAGAAATTTTTAGCCACGATAGCGTAAAAAGAGTATAGTGAGGAGCACCAAAAGAGGAGCCAAGATAAGCTTTCAAGGGCATATGTAAACAAAGCAGGTCACCAGGCACACGACGAGCCATAGTATGGAGATGTGTCCACTAAACAACATGGCGTAAATACACTGTGACCACTAACTTGGAGGTGGGAGATCCAATACCTAATGCTACACACAACCACGAGTCACACGAGGCTGTTAATTTTGAAACTACAGCTCGTTTGTTCTCAGCTGACAAAGATCCATAAGCCGTTTTGAACTTAGTGATGGTCAGTTGTACAGAGATTGGAGAAAAAGTATGACTAGTGACTAATGGAAGTCAACCGTTTTGTTATCACTAATGCTCATAATTTAATGCACCCACGACTTAATATTTGAGTTGTGTCCTCGCTTCATCCGGTGAAAGCAGCCCGGATATGTGCAGATTCTGTGACAGGAAATTTGTAAACATGTATACTGTTATGTGGGGATGTGTCCAGGGGGGAGAGTGATAGAGGAGCAGGTTTTCAAGGAGGGTACTGGGGGTAGGGAGAAGTTGTCCGGAATGAGGCTGATATTCTGTGCTGCTTTCCAAATAAGTATGTGAGCGGCACGTTTGTCCTCTGGCGCAGAAACAGCCAACAAGCAGCCTCAATGCTCGACCTCCACCGCGTCCCACCTCGCTTTCCATCTGACCTGTGGAATGTTAATCATCTTTTTGCCTTATCTGGCATTTATTTCTGAGCACAGACGCTTTTATTCAGCTTGGAGTCGCAGGAGCCTGAGGGTGTTAACAGGACTACCATGAACTGCTAGGACCAGTGCCTAGTTTGGATGGAACTGTCGATTATTTCATCTAGTAGGACGCCAGCATCCATTTACCTAAAAGTATATCAAAACGCTACACCGACTAGGTCATCATTGCATTTTTTTATTGAAAGAAATGAATAAATGAAAAAAATACTTTCCTGTTCTTATCCTTCCTACTTTTCACTTTCATCCTTTTTAACGTGTTCCATTTATCATGTTCCTTAATTACCTGTATCGCTAGTGTCAGACATTGATACTAAAGCAGATGGAGCAAAAAGGAGGGCGATAGTATCACCAGTACCAACTATGAGAGAGAGAGAGAGAGAGAGAGAGAGAGAGAGAGAATATCCACAAAAATTAAAAAAAAAGATAAAACACACAACACTGTTCTAGCAACAAAACCACCACCGTCCCCTCCTACACCACACAGGCCTCACCTAACCACACCTGTCCATATCCCCATCCCTTCTCCCCCTCGTCTTACACACACACACACACACACACACACACACACACACACACACACACACACACACACACACACACACACACACACACACACACACACACACACACACACACACACACACACACACACACACACACACAGACATCTGTCTTCCACTTTCCCCGGTGGCCGAGACTACGCCCTCAGGCAGGTGTGTTAAGGTGACAGGTGTGACAGGGGGTAATATTGGTAGGGAGGTGTGGCCCATGTGGAGAGTGTCTGGATGAGGTGTGTAGGTGTGGAGATACGGGAGGTGAGGATGTGGAGGTGGAGGTGGTGGTGGTAAGATTTGGAAATATGGGAAGGGTAAGATGGTTTGCATGTATGATGGTGAATGTGGGCAGTTAGAAAAGATGTAGGATGACTGTAAGATTTGGATGGTGAGATGTGTACCAGGTATATGGAACACCTGAGCACTTAGACAGGTGATAGTGGCAAAATGTGCAGGGTTGTGACAGATGTGGGACGGGGTGTAGTGTAAGCTGACGTGACAGGTATGCGATACAGGTGGAGAAAGTACCTGAAAGCTTGATAAAACAGGTGAAAGTAGCGGTGGCAAGAGGCTTACTGATGTGAAAGATGTGAAACGTAGCTTAGTTTTGATTGTAGGTTCACGTACTAAGTGTGGAATACAATTGTTGAGAAAGTTGTAAATGATAAATGTGGGTAGGGTTGTTGAGGTGACAGTTGTAGGATACGGAGTGGTGAGTGTTGGCGTGACAGGAGTGGAATAGAGTACTGATATACAGGTGTTGTTGTGACGACATGTGGGGTGGAGTGTGGGTAGAGTTGTTCTCGAGGTTATACCAGTTGTAGGATGGAGTGTGGGTTGGGTTGTTGTTGAGGTTGTGACAGTTGTGGGATGGAGTGTGGGTAGGGTTGTTGTTGAGGTTGTGGCAGTTGTGGGATGGAGTGTGGTGTAGGTTGGCGTGGCAGGTGTGGAATAGTGATGTATTGGTGTTGTTGAGGTTTGGGGTTGTGGTGAGTGTGGTTGTTTATGAGGTGGGGGTGTGACGCTTGTGTGGACACCTCCCTGCTGCTTACCTCACCACACTGCACCACTTCCTTACACCAACACAAAGCCACATCTTTTTCTTGACTTTTCTAATACCTTTTCTTGTACTTTTACTTTCCTTTTTAGGTTTACTTTTTTGTCTTGTCATCATCATTATCATCATCATAATTATTATTATTATTATTATTATTATTATTATTATTATTATTACTACTACTACTACTACTACTACTACTAGTACTACTACTACTACTACTACTACTACTATTACTACCACTACTGCTACTACTACGCGTATATTCATTACACAGTTTTCATACGGATTTATACTGCTGCCTTTTTACCACCTCCGTCACATTGGAAGCTGTACTGTAAATATCACTGCCCACTGCTGTAGTCCCTCAGCACCCGTGTGGCAACGCAGTCTCACCTCTTCCTTTTTTCAGCTCTCTAATGAAGGAGTTAACTAGTATTCTTAGTTCTTCAGGTACCCAACTAGTCAATATTGGAACATTCTTTCTTATTTTATCTCACCATCTGCAAATAATAGCTTAATTTTTTTCTTTCATATTTTTCTTTTTCTTTTTCTTTTTTCTTTTTTGCTTTAAGTAGGTCACATCTTTTCTGTTATATTTTTCGTTTCGTCCAGATCTTTTTGGTCAACTTAAGAAAATAGTTTGTATGTGTGTGTGTGTGTGTGTGTGTGTGTGTGTGTGTGTGTGTGTGTGTGTGTGTGTGTGTGTGTGTGTTTTAAGGAATCTTGCATATAAAAACTAAAAACATTTCTCTCCACAGATTATTTCCAACTCTAAAATTTGGTCATGCTTTCCTTGTTGATCGATAACATCTGGACGGGGCACGATCAGGCGATACGCTTAATCTTACGCCAAAACAAGTCTCTGCGTCTGACCTTGCTTGCGTCTCTCTCTCTCTCTCTCTCTCTCTCTCTCTCTCTCTCTCTCTCTCTCTCTCTCTCTCTCTCGTGTTTGTGTCCTAGAAAAAAAGATTGCGAAAAGTTTTATGTGATGCAAGTATTTTTTATGGATTATTTATTTCTTCAGGGAGGATATGAAGGTTGAACATGCTTAGAGAGAGAGAGAGAGTGAGAGAGAGAGGGAGTCAGGGTAGGCTAGAAGTGTGCAGGAGGAAATGGACGAGGTTAAAGCAAGAACACAGTTTCTGGGTTCACACACACACACACACACACACACACACACACACACACACACACACACACACACACACACACACACACACACACACACACACACACACACACACTTACCAAGCCTCTTTTTCCTCTAGTCGGGAAGGTTGAGGATGGGAGGATGACGAATAAGAGGTGAGGGTGAGGGTGTGGTGGGGAAGTTTGGCAGGGTAGGTTAGGGATGCATGTAAAGAGTGAGATAGTCGCTTTGCCTTCATCTGATGGAACTGGGTCACTGTTGCCACTTAAATTGTGAACTGTGATTGCATGGAATTCGATGATCATTGGTTATTAGGCATGAATGAGTCTCCTTTGCTGCTAATCAGAGAAGGGCTCCAAGCTGAATACACCTTGCCATCAGCTGGGCTTAATGGGGTTCAGGATCTTCGCCAGGTAAAAACGAACTGACTGAAGTGAGTGAGGGGTGAAGAGTGAGAAGAGTTAAGGGTGTGGTAGGGTGAATAGGAAGACAGATAAGGTGAGTTTGAAGGTAAGGGTGTGGTGGGGAACTATGGTAGGATTAGGGATGCAGTAAGTGAGGAGTGGGGAGTGGGGAGTGAAGTTAGGGTGCGGTAGGGTGAACAGGAAAACGAATATGAGGTGAGGATAAGGGTATAGTGAGGAATTATTGTATGGCAGAGATAGCGATGTAGGTAAGGGGTGATGTGGGGCAGTGACTGCGTATCTTCAGACCTTGGGCAGTACGATGGACACAAGACGGATGAGATGTGAGGGAGGGCCCTGTGTACTCACCCCTAATGCCAAGGACTCCCAGCATGTAGCCAAGTCTTGTTTGGTCATGATCGGCTGGGAATCGCTTTCTGTGTGTACGGACGTCCTTTGATCCTTGAACTGTACATACAGGACGTGAAGCTAAAGTCGACTGAGTTAAGGACCGATTAGAAATGCATTATATCTGACATTTTAGTTTAATACTTACCCTGCACATATATAAAAGCTTAATACGAAATTCCACATAAGCCTTTAATACGTATATCAAAATATAAAAATCGGTGATACTGGAGCGTCATTTGAGGTAGGCTGTACCATTCCGCATACGTGCTTCGCCAACATGAGGATGGGTTAATCCTGGCTTCGACTCTCCATCCGTAGAAAAGATCAGGTATTACAGTGGACAGTATATGGATCGTTTCAGTCATAGATTAACAGTTTCAATTATAGTGTTACAGGTCTCTGGGCTTGTCGAATTAGTTACAGTGCTACAAATCTTTTGGCTGGTCGAATCAGTTAGTGTTGCAAATTTTCAGGCTGCTCGAAGCTAAAGTGTATATATTTTATGCATATGGAGACAGCAATTTATCGGTAATCATTCATGAAACTTGGAACATAGTCACCTGTCCCCTGCCGTCAGCTCCACCCTCCTAGCTGGCAGGGGGTTGGGTGTTGTATCATGGCACACGCTGGAGACATTCGCTTACCTGGTCTGATTAAACAGATAAGATATGCAAAGTATTGGACAAAAACTGTGATGAAAGTGAAGTTGTGGTTGACATTGATATTTTTAAAGATGCTATTAATTTTATCTTTTTATTCATTTGTTGTGTGTGTGTGTAAATTCTACTTCACTCCAACTCTGAGGTGAGAAAGAGTGGTTAGGATGATGACCATGAAACTGTAATAATTTCAGGTGTATATTTATTGCTTTAGTTTTAATCTCAGATAAAAGTGTAATGGTAAAACTGAATATATGAGCCGCATTTCGAACATATTGCACTAGTAGGATGCAGAAATTTGACACTAATAACAACATGCTACTATAGTCTGACAGATCGAAACGTAGGGTTTTGGTGGAGTCACCCCCTCCCTGCACTGTTGCCACGTTTCCGAGCTGACCTCTCCATCAGCGATGACCTTGACACTGTTTCCCTCTTGTGATCTCCGTTTTTCTAATACCCCCTATACCCCTGCCACCAACACCCCCTATACCCCTACCCCCAACAACACCCCCATCAACAACACCCGCTATACCTCCACCACCAACACCTCCTATAAATATAGACCCCCACCATCAACACCTGTATAATAATTAGCCGTTGATAATTGCTATACTTTTATTGAGAGCATACATTCTACCCTATTGCTCAAACTCCCTAATCTTACAATCCCATCTGTCTTAATCCTTCCCACTGCCTTCGTTCCTAAATCCCTTAATTGATCTATTTTTAACCTAAGTGTCCCCACACCTTTTAAACCATTTACCTCTCTGTCACTATTCTCCACCATATGTATCAACTTGTATTATATTGTGTATAGAACTTTCATACTGTATGCTGTACTACTGTATAATGTATAAGAATACCCACTGTTTAGTGGAAATAAAGTTTTATTATTATTATTATTATTATTATTATTTCTCTCTCTCTCTCTCTCTCTCTCTCTCTCTCTCTCTCTCTCTCTCTCTCTCTCTCTCTCTCTCTCTCTCTCGCTAGATTTTGTTATGTGTCATCCATGGTTTTTTACTTCCATTTTTATGTATGGATTATAATTTTGACTTTATTTCCGCACCACCCTTGAGGTAAAAGTCACGGCGCGTTTTTTTTATAGAGGTTTCCCCAATAGGCCTAAATCCTGTAGGGGGTTGGTGACCTCCCACAGCGTACACACAAACACGTGTCGCGTGAGTGCTGCCACCCCAGAGCTGTTTGATATATTTATTTTAATTATGAAAGGATCGCCTCTTCCCACTTTTATCCCTTCAAATTTTCTTGCAATTATACTTGCTAAATTAATTAGCAATGTTAGAAGTGTTGGGGAAGTAAATAATAATTAGAATATTTTTAGAGCAACACTGCCAAATTTTTATGCCACGTTTCTCTATTATCGTATAATATAGTATGCAGAATAGTTTTATTCTTCCTTGATACATGTCAGCACTTTCATTACAGTTATATTAGTATGAGTTATGTTTATGTATCATTCCTACTACACAAACCACAGGCGTTATACATCGTAGGGTTAGGAAACATGGCAATAGTGTAGGGAGGGGGTGACTCCACCCAAACCTTATGTTACGAGGAGGAACACTATACCTGCAAATCATCTTAATATACGTTTCATATATCTTTATTTTTTATTCGTCCGTAATTACAACTGCCACGAACATTTCCCACAGTCATAGCACTCACGGACGCACTGTCGCACACACCATCTCATGCACACACACACTACAGCTCTCTTTCACACATCATGGCTCTTTTTCGCTTTCCATTCCTCTTTCCCACTCACCACATCTCTTTCTTACCAAAACTTTTTCGCACACAATACATTTCTCATACTCATTACACCTGTCTCACGCACCACACCCCTGTCTCACTCACCACACCTCTTCCTCACACACCATGGCTCTTTCTCACTCGCCACACCACATTCTCATACACACCACACCACTTTCTCACTCACCTCACCTCTTTTTCACACACAACACCTTTCTCACACACCACACCTCTTTCTCACACACCACACCATTTTCTCACACACCACACACCATTCCCACACCAGTCTTATTATCTCACAACACCAATCATGTTACACCACCGCCGTTGAACCAGTAATGCGTCATCTCTCCCCAACAACCTTAGTTATGGTATTTGTCAGCGAGTTTCCCACAGTTGGTGTCAGGCTCGTTTCCACACCGTTATCACCGTCATTTTCGCAGACATATCAAGCTCCACCCTTACACACACACACACACACACACACACACACACACACACACCAAGTCAGCTCTGAAGGAATCTCCCTCCAGTGTCTCACCCCTGCCAGTGACCTTCCCTCGTTTGAATGGAAATGCCTTCAGGTGTCATAAAAAGAATGGATCATGAATTCAGGTCACTCGAGTTTGACTTTTTATGGAAGAGACGAATTTGCAGACGTCCAGCCTTGATTCTTTCTGTCTGCATAAGCAATCATTCCCACGAACAAGATACTGCTTCCTTTCCTTACCATCCCTCTCCTCACCTCCCCTCCTCTTCACCTGTCACTCAGCTGCCTCACCTGTACACTAATTAGCCCACACCTCATCTCACCTGTTTCGTCACGCCCCCCTTAACTTACGGGGGTGGGAACGCAGGTAAGGGGTGGGTGGATTTGCCTTGGGGGTGACGGAAGGTAAGACTGGCTGCTTCAAGGTGCTCATGCCACGCAGGTGAAAACTAGGGCAGATTGTTTGAAGGTGGGTAGGTGGGCATGCAGGTGTGGGTGGATGGGCGTGGGAGAGTGGGTAGAATAAGCGATGGGCATGCAGCTGTGGGTGGATGGGCGCGGGAGAGTGGGTAGAATGAGCGGTGGTGGTTGTGTAGATTGGGTTTGGGTGGATAAAGTGTTGGTGGGTTGACTAGGTAGGTGTGGGTGGGTGAGTTTGTGGAATGAGTGTGGGTGTTTGGGGTTCCTGGGCGCGGATGATTGAGTGGACAGGATGTGCGCGCGCGTGCGTGCGTGCGTGCGTGCGTGCGTGTGTGTGTGTGTGTGTGTGTGTGTGTGTGTGTGTGTGTGTAAGGATGGGTGGGTGAAAGTGGATGGAAAACAGAAACTGGTAAGAGGGTAAACTGGATATGGATGGGAAGGGGAAGTTGAGCAATAGGCAAGATGGTGAGTGTAGGCAAAATAATGAGTGTAGGTGAGTAAGAGTGAGTAAATTGCGTGTCCTTTGGTTGAGAAAGGGAAGGTGAATGCATATGAATAATGCTGAATGAGGGTAGATGAGACAAGAAGCTGGGTGAGAATGAGTAAGTAAGAATTGTGACAGCATGAATAAGGAATATGGTCTTGATGAAGGTAGTGAAGAACTGAAGGTGAGTGAGTTACGCTGATTGAGAGCAGGTGGGCCAGGAAGGTGAGTGGATATGAGTGAGTAAAGAATGTGATTTTAGTAGAAGTGGGTGAGTTGGGGAGTAGATTTTGAGATGGACAAAAGCGTCTTCAGAACCAGATTACAGATTATAATTGCCTTTGGAGTGATGAAGGTGATGAACAGTTTGTTAGACAGGGAGATAAATAAACGAGTAGCAGATAAATAGATGAGTAAATGAAGATATAAATAACCATGTAAACAGATAAACGAACAGAATGAACATCTAAGCGAATAACCAAACACTTGTACAGCTCATAAGAAAAACATGTATATAAATGAGCAGATAAATAAACAGAGGAACATAAAACACATTTAACACCCATCCAGATAAACAGACGACTAAATAAATAAATAAACAAAAATATAAATGAACAAATAAATAAATAGTGAGTGAACCAAGAGAGAGCAACTGATACGAGTGGCAGGAAATTATTATCAGTAAATTTCCAAGACTCACGTGTAACACAGATTATCGCGAGGTTCAGGTGTCTCGAGAGGAAATTAGAACCACATGGATGGAGATGGATGGTGGCATTGCGGGGGAGGAAGGGAGGGTAGATGGGGATTGAGAGGGAGGGAGGGAGGGTGGGCGAAATTGAGGGAGAGGGAGAGATACAGTGAAGGAGGGGAGGATTACTGGGAGAGAGATGCTTTGGGAAATAGGGGAAGAGGCTGCTGAGGTAGGGGGAGGGAGATAGGGAGCGATGCTGAGGGAGGGAGGGATCCAGGGAGCCGTGAGGGTGTTGGGGATGAGGGACTGGGGAGGGGTATTGAAGAAGGGGGAGTGGGAAGGGGTTCTGAGGGGTCGGGGAGATGGGAAGGGAGGGAGGGGGAACAGGTAGGGGTATTAAGGAAGGGAGGAACAAGGGAGGGCAGTTGAGGGAGAGGTAGGGGGGGAGTTTTGGGTGAGGGGGAGGGAGAGAGGGATGAGAGGGAATTTTAAGGAGGAGGGGAGACCTCTCGTTGTAAAAGGGTTAAGAAGGGCGTGGTTCAGTGAATAACGAGAGAATTATTGCTGTCACTACTGAGATAATAACGCTATAGTTAGTTGCTCCAGCGCTGTCATTACCCATGCTAATATTTCCCTGGGTGAGAGAGAGAGAGAGAGAGAGAGAGAGAGAGAGAGAGAGAGATCAAGTAACCCCTTCAGTAGTATTGTTGGGGTAGATAACAGTCCCCATTAACTTTTTGGCCAATTTATTTATTTTTTAGTTTTAATTTTACTCACACCACTGACAGGCGATTACATTTAAATTGAGAACTATCGTATTATTGTGATTATAGATAACTCAAATTACCTCCTCAGTACAAGGACACTCTTTGATATTGAAATTTCGTATCGACAGGCAAATATTTTTAGATTAAAGACCCCACATAATGAAGGAATTTGGAAAGGACGCGGCCGCATAAATAGCAAAAGTATCGCTGTCACGGCTGAGGTAATAACGCTAATAATGCTGTAGTTAATGACCCCAGCCTTGCCATTACACATGCTAGTAGTTCTTAGGGTCAGAGGGTGGAATGAAGGCCAGCTAAGTGAGTTGTATTTGAAGTGAGATTGCTCCTAGTGACACACACACACACACACACACACACACACACACACACACACACACACACACACACACACACACACACACACACACACACACACACACACACACACACACACACACACACACACCAGATGACGTCTTTCGTGAGTTGCAGAAAATCGTCTAGTGCCATCATCATCATTATCGTAATCATCATCGCCATTATTTATTATTATTATTACTATTATTATTATTATTATTAGCATCATCATCATCTTACCTCTCACTCATACACGGGGAGGGGAGGGTCCAAAAAACATGAGAAATAAAGCACTGGAAAGAGAAATCCCTCACTATAAAGCAAGTAAGATATCAGTAATGTGTGATACAAGTAGTCATCATCAGGAAAATAGCTACTGATCCCCACACTACTAGGAATCTTATAATCAACAAAATAGTCACTGATTTATGCACTACTGGCAGTCTCTCTAAAGCTGTGTAAGACTGTGTAGAAGCAGGAAGAAGTAAATAAACAAATCATCGGGTTCGGATAAGTGTATACATTGAAACAGGTATTGATGTGGGAGAACTTCATTTTAAGTCATTATTAGGAGTCTTTTCTGGGCTGAATAAAGTTGTCTGAAGGGAAGTAAGGGAGTAATAATATGGAGGATACCGTGCTGAGTGCTGAATTATTAAAGACAGGTACCAAGGAGGCAGTAAAAAAGGGAGGATATCGTGCTGGGTGCTGAAGTATTAAAGACAGGTAGCAAGGAAGCGATAAGAAAGGGAGGATATCGTGCTGAGTGCTGAAATATTAAAGTCAAGTAGCAAGGAAGCAGTAAGAATGGGAGGATATCGTGCTGAGTGCTGAAATATTAAAGACAGGTAGCAAGGAAGCAGTAAGAAAGGGAGGATATCGTGCTGAGTGCTGAAATATGAAAAGTAGGTAGCAAGGAAGGAATAAGAAAAGGAAGATATCGAGCTGAAAAGAGTAAAGAGAGCTATAAGAAGGTGTTATCATCATCAGAAGATTTATCACGCCTCTCGCCCTGACCGCTATGATCTGAAATTATAATGCAAGCGAGCAGGGTTGCCTCACGTCCCGGCCGCGTTCTGCTGCCACTGGGCCACGCTACCGTCTGCCCCGACACACATCAAACCATCATCACCTTGTTTATGCTTACCTAACAACCCCAAGCACCTCCAGGCACGCTCAGGTATGCGGGCCTGTCAGTTTTATTGCCCCAGTTCATTTACACCTGCACCTGGAGTTTATAATTACAAAGAAAAACTTAGCATGCTCGTGTGTTTACTTCTGTGAGCGTTACCTTATCCCCACCAGATATCATCATCATCATCATCATCATCTTCATCATCATTTTCTTCATCATTATTCCCAGTCCTCTCTTCGGCTTCCCTCCTCCTCCTCCTCCTCATCATCATCATCACCATCGTCACGACCATCACATATTCATTCCCGGTCTCCCCTTCCTTCTACCTGTACTTTTTCACCTTCTCCCCGTTATCATCATCATCATCATCATCATCATCATCATCATCATCGTCATCATATCTGGAGGTAGGATGACCCAACCCCACTTTCTTATCACAGCTCGACAAAAATACAACCGGCATCATTTTTCTGTAGTATCTGTCGATTATCGCTTTCCTCTCTTCTTTTTTTTCTTTTTCCTGTTTTTTTCCCTCTACTGGCTGCAGGTTTGCTTCACGGTCGTTTGGGTTTGTAATGGAATGATGGCGTCGGGAGGACGGTTTTTTGTACGTAGTTTTTAGAGGCTATGGTTGCTAAATGCGATAAAGGAGGAAGAGAGCGGGAGGGAGGATGGGAATAGAGGAGGAGGAGGAGGAGGAGGAAGAGGAGGAGGAGGAGAAGGAGGGAGAGGAGGAGTATCATATAGGAAGAATGTGGAGGAGTAAGGATGAGGAGTTGAAGTGTAGGTGAAAACAGAAGTAATGTTTAGTACGGAAGGAGGAGGAGCAAGAAGAAGAAGAAGAAGGAGGAGAAGAAGAAGAAGAAGAAGGAGAAGAAGAAGAAGAAGAAGGAGAAGGAGGAGGAGGAGGAGGAGGAGATGAGGAAAAAAGTTGGAAATGATAAGAAATTACTTGAAAAGCAAATAATATCAGACAATAATACCATATGTTTTCCCAGTTCTATTCTAAGTGTACTCGTATTAAAAAGAGAAATATTAAAACAGCCAAAGGGATATAGAGAGAAAAAGGGAAGATTTAAGAGAATGGGAATGAAGGGAAAGTTTAGAGGGTAACAAAAATAAATAAAAAATAATAATAATAAAGAGTGGCAAATCAGAGAGACAAATAAGGTGAAATCTATGAGTGGAAAGAAACTGAAGATTTGAAAGTGGAAAAAAGAAAGAAAAAAAGCGAAAGGAGTGAGGAAAGGAAAGAAAGGGAAAGCAGAATGAAGAGAGAAAGAAAAGAAAAAGAGAAATTTAACGTGGGAAAATGAGACAGCTAGATTATGGAACGGAAGGAGCATATAACAAGAACACAAATGGTTCTTCCTCCTAGCGCCTCATTCTCACATCTCTCTCTCTCTCTCTCTCTCTCTCTCAGTCGTAAATCAAGCGTTAGTGGAGCCCAGACGACGTTTATGGATCGCCATGAAGTGGTTGAGTAAGCGAGACAAATAACTTAAACAGAAAAAAAAATCACAGACAGGAATGCGTCACGGATCCAGCTTACGATGATGATGATGATGATGATGATGATGATGATGATGATGATGATGATGATGATTATTTCACCCTTCCCAGCAGCCCAGTTACCATTGTCACCTCCTCCCCTTCCCACCCTTCTCACCCTGCCCTGTCACTCTCTCCTGCACACGTCACCCTCCCCTGTTACCCCATCTCCTGTCATCCTCCCATGTAACCCACTCATCCTTCCCTGTGACCTCTCCACTCCCCTGTCACTCCTGTCATCCTGCTTTGTCACCCGCCCCTGTCACCAGTTCCCTTGTCACCCTACTCTGTCATCCTTTCACCCTTGCATGTCACCCTCCTCTCTCACCCCCACTCCACTACCTTGTTGAGAAAAACAGGCATCAAATGTGGCCCAACTAACCGTGACAACCCCTACACCTCAACCCCTCCCGACCCCTCAGCCCCCTCCCTCCTTCCTCACCCCTCACCGCTCCACCGCTCCCGACCCCTCAACCCCTTCCCTCCCTCCTCACCCCTCACCGTCCTACCCCTCCCGACCCCTCATCCCCTTCCCTCCCTCCTCACCCCAACCCCACCCCTCCTTGTGTCAGGAGTGATGAGTGACGCTGACTACAAAGTGCTGACACCCTCACTGTAATCAGCATGACGGCAGGAAGTTTGTGGTCAGCCGCGTGAATCAAAACACGTGCATGTGCAAAGTCACGTGCATTTACTCAAAATTGTAAATTGCATACCTGGAACCCGGAGTGCATTTACGTGAAGCGAATGCAAGACACAGTGAATAGTGGAATATACGTGTACTATAAATAATTTTTTTTCATATCTGAGGTTCCTGGCTAATTAAATCGAGATTACAACCCTTTCAACTCGCGTGAAATATACGGGTTAGATTATTTTTAGGTTCTGAGACAGTTGCTTAGAAGTGTAAGGGAACTAATGATCTCAGCTGTACTTGGATCTGTATGCTAGGATATTTTTGGATGAACATATACTACAATACACACACACACACACACACACACACACACACACACACACACACACACACACACACACACACACACACACACACACACACACACACACACACACACACACACACACACACACACACACACACTGCAGCCGGGTGACGCAAACTGGCCCAAAGTAGTGAATGACAGGGAGAGACAGGAGGGATGACGATCATTGACGAGGAAATTCCCAGGACCCCGTGAGAGACTGAGGGGAAAGAAAGGAGGATTTAGACAGGTGGATTGACAGACACACAGGTGGAGAGAGACAGAGGGGGGCGAGGGACTATTGATACATACACAGACACAAAAAGTAACCTGACTTTGAATTCCACGGCGGAAAATGTAAATTGCAGCCTTTTCTTGTGATCCACCTGTTCTTGAATCAGAGGAGCGAAGCCTATCATCATCATCGTCGTCGTCGTCATCGTCGTCGTCATAAATAGGGCGCGTAGGATACACAAGTAGGAACAAGAACGCACAAATGTAGATCTGTCGGCAGGGTGTATATTGAAATGAGCCATACATCCATTTAGTTATTAATTAAGCCTTCGAAACTAGTCCACTTAATTCACACACACACACACACACACACACACACACACACACACACACACACACACACACACACACACACACACACACACACACACACACACACACACACACACACACACACACACACACACACACACACACACACAACTGCAACTGCTAGAAATGATGACCCATACATGCCACACAACGGAGTATAGACTAAGGTACAGATTGATTAGACATATTTTATCATCATTATCACGCTCTTCAGAAATTATCGTAAAAAAATAGGGAGTGCGTCCATACATCTCTCTCTCTCTCTCTCTCTCTCTCTCTTATTTTAATAAGGCCGTAAGTTCTAAAGGCTCTGTTAAGTTTTAGAGACTCTGTTAAGCTCTAGAGACTCTGTTAAGCTCTAAAGGCTGTATTACCCCCAAAGTGCATACCGTCCTAACATAGCACTCGCCGCTCCCCGCCGCTCCCTTGCACACCCCACTGCTCCCGGGGCAGTGGGCTCTACGCTGGTAAAATGAAAATGTTCGGATCCGGTTTGTGTTGCGCAAGGCCTGAGGAATATGATGGAGAGAGAGAGAGAGAGAGAGAGAGAGAGAATGGTGGAATGAAATGGGCAGTAACTGAGTTTAATGTGAGCTGAATATAGGGTGTTGGAATAGCCTGTGTGTGTTTGAGTCGGCAAGTGTAGTAGGATGTGGTGGACCAGTGTGAGGTGTATGTGGTGGATCAGTTTTAGGTGTGGCAGTATGTAGTGTGACGGTGTGAAGCATGGTAGTGTGAGGTATGGCAGCATGAGGCGTGGCAGACTGATGTGGTAGTGTGTAGTGTGATAGTATGAGATGTGGTATTGTGTGCCGTTGCGGGAATAAAGTTTAGTTGACGATGACGACGACGATAATGATGATGATGATGATGACGATGATGATTACGAGTAGGAAGAGGAGGAGGAAGATTACGATAGAGATGACCATATGACGATGGATGTGCATAAAAGCTTTCTGCTGGTTTGACAGAAAAACGTAGAATATGGTGGCAAGTCACGCATAACCTCCCCCTGGCATTCCAAAATCCAGCGTTTCATGCAATTTTCGCAACTAACTGATCATCATGGACATTTCTCCTTCACTCGACCATATCTGAGCAAGACCATCGATTTGCAACACCACCCTCATTATACTGCAATAGCCAAGTTGCAAATATCCGTTGTTCTGAGTAAGCTAGTTAATTTTTTCACCCCGAGGACATCATTTTTATTTTCAGTCTTGCTGCTACTTGACGATTTTATGCATTTTTAGATAGCACTCCGGGACTAAAGAGGTTGATGAGGTCTATATGTAATCCCACAGTTCCAGAGATTTCTCATGAACTGTCTAATGATAGCAAGAAAGCAGTAAATGAAGAACCTGTGACAGCATCAAAGTGTAGCATAGTTCTAGCATTTGGTACACTTGAGAACCTTGACACACTCACATAAGGCGGACAGGAATGAACGCAGGTGTCAAAAATATCCTGAAGTGACCAGGTAACTGTGATGCCTGAACGTCCGAGATTGTAGACAGACCTTCACTTCACGCAGGCACTGTCCCAGGTTTACGTGTGGTCAAGTGTACATCAGTGTGTTGGATGAGTTAACACTTCACTTTGCCGAAAAAAAAAAAATCTTCTGGTGGGAGGAAGAATTAAGTCACATACCATCAGCAAAAAATAAAATCTAAAGTTAGCAAAAACAGAATATAAAAAGTAATCGCACTGAAGAGAACACATAACATGGATGACTAAATGAAGTGACTAAAAGACGAGACGAAAAGAAAAGCTACTTGAACACAAACATCAGGTGACATAGCGAGACACAGAGAAATTTATTGCACACTATTTCACCTTGTTTCTAAAAAGACAGAACTAGATGTCTTAAGAAAAAGATGACGAATGTGGAAGGTAGGACGAGGGGTCTGTCTGGGGAAGGGGGGTAGTGAGAAAGAGAGAGAGAGAGAGAGAGAGAGAGGAGTCGCTTCAAGGCATAGACAGATAAATTTTTACTAATCTTACTTCTTATTCGAGTATTTTAAGTGTCCATGCATAAAAAAAAGAAAAAAAATTGACAGCTGTATGGACTGTGATTTAATGTATATAACTGAGAGAGAGAGAGAGAGAGAGAGAGAGAGAGAGAGAGAGAGAGAGAGAGAGAAAATTGATGCAACACGAGGCCAGACCACCGATATTGTTCACCATTGCAGAGTCAGCAAGTTGCAACAAGGCGCTGCAATGGTCATGAAAACTCCCGTAGCCTCTTTTCTTGTGTTTTTCTTTGCATATTACTTATCAGAGTGACTTGGTGGTTTGGTTATGCCCTTAGGTGTTCACTAGCCTTCGTTCAGTCTTGTCTCTCTCTCTCTCTCTCTCTCTCTCTCTCTCTCTCTCTTACACACACTCACAAAACAATACCACCCCTCACTCACACTCCTCCCCCTGTTTGTTTGCGTGTGTGTTTGATTATATTCCATGCTTTACCTGTGGGTGTTTTTCTTTGTATTCAAATGTAAGGCTTCTGGATCAGGGCCTTTTTCAGCCTTTCACTAGGGGGGTTGTCTTAGTTTGTTTTGCTTTTTATTTTTTCATACGATTTTCTTCAGCTTTGCATAGTTTTTTAATGGTGTAGTTGGATATAGCCTTTATTCTTCCCTACCCTACTCGCGGCTCTTAATTTAAAGTAATAATAATGATGATAATAGTGGTAGTAGTAGAAATAGTAATAGTAGTAGTGGTAGGAGTAGGAGTAGGAGCAGTAGTAGTAATAGTAATGATAATAATAATAATAATGATAATAATAATAATAATAATAATAATAAGTATAATAATAATAGTAATAATAATGTCAAACTAAGTAAATAACGTTAATATAAAAGAACAAATGATGTATAATAAGATATGAATAGGATAAGGAATTCTGAGAGGGATGAATTATCGTTGTCTTAAGAGTGTCCCTTTGGCGTTCCCTGTGTACTTCTACAAATGGCACACTGTGGTGATGATGATGATAATGGGCTTAGAGAGCTCCCTGAGTCTTTTCTATTTACATATGCAAGGAGAAGGAGAAGGAGATAGGGAATGAGGAGAAGAAAGAGGAGGAGAATGATGAGAAGGAGGAGGAGAAGGGGAATGAGGAGAAGGAGGGGAATGGGTATGAGAAGAAAGGGAAGGAGATGAAGGGGAAAGAGAAGGAGGAGAAGGAAATGAAAGGAATACATAGGAGTGATGAAATAAGGGAAAAGGTAGGAAAGGAGGAGGTGGAGGAAGAAGACAAGGAGAAGAGGGAAGATAACAAGAGATAAGACCACGCCCCTCTTATCTATCGGTGCAACACTTGTCCATGCTGCTAAGTCATACCCTGTTGATATTGTGTGTGTATGAGAGAGAGAGAGAGAGAGAGAGAGAGAGAGAGAGAGAGAGAGAGAATCAAACCTTTAACTCCTCCACTGCGAGACGTCTCACTTTAACTGGAAAAAAAAAAAAAACGGTAATTGACGCCACCATGATAACATTTTTTTGATTATATATATTTTTTGCTTGATTCACACGATTCTGTTTAGCCTATGGGAGACATTTCGAAATTAAGGGGTTCAATATAGACATTATTAACCCCTCAGAGCTCTCCTAAGTTGAATGAAATCGTCTGAAGAGAGGAAGAAATAAAGCTGATATGACGTCCTAGGGCTGAAGCGGTTAATTAAGAAGGCATAATCGAACTGAAAGGGTTTAATACCTGTAATTCCATGTCCTCGTGAATGACCCATATGATCTGGTGAGAGAATGTTTGTCTCCTCAAGATCTTCATGATAATAATGAAATGTAACAAGGGAGAGTATGAAGGAAGTGTGTGTGTGTGTGTGTGTGTGTGTGTGTGTGTGTGTGTGTGTGTGTGTGTGTGTGTGTGTGTGTGTGTGTTTCCCTACGCTTCTAGATCTTGACATTGGAAGCGTACTAGTTTTCCACCCACACCTTGCTATTTAGTAGACTCATGACTCCCCCCAGGCAGCATCGCCGTGTCCAACCCATTCATTACACTGTCACCATCGGCCGTCTCTCTTAAAACTAAAATGGCCCAGGAGTAGCAAAAAGAAAATTATGAAAGGCCACATCATATCAATTTATTTATCTCGATTTTGCAACCATCAGTGAATATTTTGAATCTTACGAAAAACCTGTGATGGGAGGTAATATATATACAGTACAGGTAATATAAATGCAGGTAATATGTATGCAGGTAATATATAACCGCCTTTGGTGCACCTGGAGGCATGGTACGAGAATACCTGCACGTCCTGCCTCTACTTTGACCAACACCCCACCCATCACCCCACCCCATCTCACCCCGCCACAACCGTCTGACCTTACTGACGGCATTCTACACCCCACCCTACACCTACTCACTCCACCTCACCTGTCATCCCACCCCAGACCACCTCACCTCATCCCACCCATCACCCTACAGGACGCCATCTTATCCCACTGTACACCACCCCACCCTACACCACCTCAGAACACCCCACACAACATACCACCCACCAAACACTCTGATCATACCTACGACACTCTCCACCCCACCCTAGAACACACCATCCCTCCACACCCGACAGCACTAACCCACCCCACCCTGCAGCTTTACTTTCCACTCAGCTCCACCCACCCACCCCGCATAGCCACATTTTTGCTGGGCATTTTAATGATGGCTCTTGTTCTTTGAGATGTTAGTTTTTCCTACTTCGTGATCCCACCCACTGGTTGTCTTCGATCTTCCTCTTCTCTTTTCCTACATTTCTCTTCTTTTTCTTCCATTGTCCATCTTTCCCTTCTCTCTTTTTCTCTTTCCTGCATTCCTCTTCTTCCCCCTCTTTCTGTCCACTCATGCTCTTTCTTCCTCTCCTCGTTTCGCACAGTTCTTCTTTCCCTCTTCTTCTCCATTTTTCCTCTCTTTCTTCGCGTCCCAGTTCGACCCTGACGTATCTCTAGCTTCTTCAGGCTACTCCTCTCCGCCTCCTCTCTTCCTTCCTCCTTCCTCTTGCCAGTTCCCTCTTTCACTCCTCCCCTTCCTCCCCTCTTCTATTTGCCTTTCCCTTTTCCTTTCAACCCCTTTCCCTTCCATTCCCTCTCCTCTAGTTCACCCCCTCCCTATCTCCCCATCGCCTCCCCTTCCTTACCTTCGACTCTCCTCCCTACCTCACCATCGCTCCCCTTCCCTCCTCTGAAATGACCCGGTCCATCAAGAACAAGGTCAGGTTAGGTTATTTGATGCTGGCGTGACCTGATTTGCACGAAATTACGAACACGAACGAAATAAAGGAAGAGGAAATGGCACAGAACTGAAGTTTTAGCTGATTAATTATATATTCTTTTCTTCTCCATGGCATAGCTTTTGTTCCTGATTGAGAGCTGGGAATAATGCTAAGCTTAGTGATTTTTTTTTCTTATCTTTAGGTTATATATTAGTTGGCTTGATGATGATGATGATGATGATGGCGACTGTGATGATGATGATGATGATGATGATGGCGACTGTGATGATGATGATGATGATGATGATGGCGACTGTGATGATGATGATGATGATGACGACGATGATGATGATTATGGTGGTGGTGGTGGTGGTGGTGGTGGTTGTGACTGATAGTGATAATGGATAATGATGATGATGATGATGATTGTGAATGTGACGGTGATGATGAATGATGATAATGGTAACGCTGATGATGATGATAAATGATACTGTTCGATCTTCAGTTAGTCCACTTCCACAATTTTTCCGTGTCAAGGTAAGAAAATAAATGGGAAATCAGTGAAGGACTTTCCCTACGGTGACCCTACTTGAAATTTACACTCAGTTGCTTCCTGTGTCTCCCCAAGACTAAGTTTATTCGCTGTCTGAAATGGGAAAATAGTGTTGAAATTGGTACTGTGGTGTTTTTAGAATATATATTAGTGGGAAATTGGGTTAGGATTGTGGTGGTGGTAGTGGTGGTGATGGTGGTGGTGGTGGTGGTGGTGGTGGTGGTAGTGGTGGTGATGGTGGTGGTGATGATGATAGTGGTAGCAGTGGTGGTGGTGGTGATGGTGATTACGGTGATGGTTATTAGAAAGATGATGATGATAATAATAAAGATGATAATAATAATAATAATAATAATAGTAATGATGATAATGATAATGATGATGATGACAGTAGTAGTGGTGATGGCGAAGGTGATTATGATGATGGTTATGAGGAAGATGATTATGATGATAATAATAACAATAATAATAATAATGATAATAATAATAATAATAATAGTAATAATAATAATGATGATGATGATAATGATGATATCCAACTCTAACCTAATCTGGCTTTACAATTATTCTGAGCACAAATACGAAGCACCAAAATATTAAACAGAACACAGAATTTATCCTTGCACTGACCCAAACTCAGATTTACCCGTTCAGTTCCTTCTTATGCTCTCCCACGATCAAATATACCCAGTGTCTGAGATCTGAGAGTACTGCTGAGATTTGTACAGTCTTGCCTTACTGTGATCAACCTTGGCTCACTTCTGTTGTGCACGGTGATACGGGATTCTCTCTCTCTCTCTCTCTCTCTCTCTCTCTCTCTCTCTCTCTCTCTCACACACACACACACACACACACACACACACACACACACACACACACACACACACACACACACACACACACACACACACACACACACACACACACACACACACCACAGCTTTCTATGGGGGAAGTCATTAGGCGACCCTACCTCCTAGCACTGATGTTGCAAGCAGTCCCGTAGCTCCCACCGAACAGGGAATTGCTGTCATAAACATTACTACTCCGTTTTGTTACGCTGACAGGACCTAATTAGACGTTACTTAGTCTTAATTAATACCATTTTAAAACCTAATTACCCTTCACCATTCAGAAATTAACCAGGCGGGGTGACCTTTCGCTCCATTAGTCCTAAACCCATGAAGTGTAAAGGAAATATTGACCGTGACTGTACAAGGGGATTCTTCTATGCTCTGTTTCCCGCTGCCAAAGAGTGCAGAGCCTTAATGAGGGTGTTCCTGCCCCGTGGGAACGTGAGAGAATTAGGTGATGGTGATGAAGAGGAGAAGGATGGGAATGAGGAGGAGGAGAGGGATAGGGAGAAGGAAGAGGAGGAGGAGGATTGTCTTTATCCATTTCTTCGTGCAGTTTCTTAGATATAAATTGTGCTGTAAGTTGTAGGGTAAACTGTATAGTTTTTTCTTTATCTATATCCAGATATACAGAAAGATATAGAAGGATGGGTGGAATAGAATCTCTACTTCTTTAACTCTCCTTCCTCATAAACTCTTAGTCACCTGCCTTTTAACTGATCCCTTCATCTGTCGATTTATCTTTCTCATCCTATCTTTATCTGTCAGTCTGTACAGTGATCTGTCTGTCTGTCTGTCTATCTGTCAGTCAGTATATCTATTTCCTTATTCATCATCCCCTCTCACGCTCCACCTCTTCTCTCTCTATCCTCTCCGCTCCATATCAGGCCGTCAGAGCTCACCCAGGCCAAACGTGATACCCTCACCCACATATTTACCTACTCCCCTCCATCCACTCCACCTTACCCCCTTCCACCCTCACCCTGCCCCACTCTCCACGCATCTCCCCACCCTACCCCTCCCTCCTGACCTTCCCTGACCTTGTTCCGTGCCTGCCCTTGCCCTACTACTGCCCTGCCTTGCCCTGCCCTGCCCTGCCCTGCCCTACCCATGACAGAACCGCACCTATAGGATACAAAAATATTTCCTTTTCCTCCCAACGTAACCTTTGCTTGAGGGCTTGTGTATGTTCTGTTTCTTCCGCATTGTCCTTCCTCGTTCTGTCTGCTTTTCTGGGTCTCTCTAACTCTCTCTTCGTCTCTCTTTTACTGTCTTTTACTCTGCGTCTCTCTAATTTTTTTTTCTTAGGATTTATTTTAGCTATTCAATTGTCTGTCCCCCCCCCTTTTTTTTTTTTTAAGTACATCTGTGTCTGTTAGTCTGTCAGTAAATTTTCCTTTGTCCCTAAATCTTCATTATCTCTTTGTGTGATTTTTTTTTGTTTCCATGTGTCTGTTTCTGTTTTTCCTTTAAATATGTGTTGTGCCGTTTTGTGCATATCTGTCTTCAAACTTGTCTGAATTTGTATGTCTGTCTCTATATCTGTATCGGTGTGTGTGTCTGTCCTTACATCTGCCTGCCTGTGTGTTTGCTTGCTGTCTTTGTCTGTCTGTTTGTCTGTCTTTATCTGAACAGGTCTGCAAGCGATAAAGACTGACATTGACTGTGTAAGGTCGGTGCATAATGTCTCTCCCTCACACTCCGTCAACCCTCACCTCAGTCCACGTCCCAATTTCTCGCCGTTGCCTTCTTCCACACCCACACTCTTTCCTCATCCCGTATGCCACATTTACTTCCGTTTTCATCTACCGTGTTGAATTTTGAGGGTCGTATTCTCGTGGGGTTTGCAGGCTTCCTTACTACCATGCCCAGTGCGATGTTTTGTATTTTTGTGTGTTGTATTTTGTATTGTTCTTTGTATTTTTGCATTTTCCGTTTTTGCACGTAAGATCTAAAGCAGTGTCAACGATGGCATTTTTTTTTCCCCACACTCCTGCTGCTCGCTGGCGATTTTGTTTGCCTTGGGAGAGACCTCTGACTATCAGGGGACATCATTCGACCTATCTGTGTTTCTGTCAGTTTATCTATCTATCTCTGTCTCCTCTGTCGATCTATCTTCTATCTATCTATCTAGGTATTCTCGAACTTGTTGCCCGCTTTAGTCATTTGCAAACCCATCCACCCATCTATTTACCCACCTACTCAGCACGTCTCCTCTTCCACTCACAGTTTTTGCCCTAATGACACACTCGATCAAGGAGACAATAAAACCCGTACACTCATTTGCTGCTGCTTTGATTTCCTTTTATGTCAGCGCCAATCCATCCACCCTTCCTTCTGTTCAGTACCTTCATTAATCGGCCTTTTTATCCGTCCAGCCATTAGTTTTCTTTATTTCATCGTCATCATCATCATCGTAATCATATCCCGTCCTTTTCCCATACTCTGCTCTTCTCAAATCCATCTCCATGCATACTTCACCCATCCACTTGTTTCCTCTGTCGGTTCCTTTGCTTCCCCGTTACTATACTCTTTTTACACTAACCTGGCCTAGATTCTCGTCCCCTTTCATCTTATTTCACGTAGATCATTTGACAGAAAAGACAATACTACCCGTCTACATCCTTTTCATGGCACCTCTTCGTGACTGGCATTATATTCTAGTGTTAATTCATCGTTACAACTCAGCATTCAAGTTGGGAAGATGGCAAATTTGGGCCAAGTTAAAGTGAAAAGGTTATAGGATCTCGTTAACTATGTCATGCCATCGTGTCATCTATTTAGTATTCATGCAGCTCTTCGTGTGCCCCTTTTAAGCATTATTTACGACCCTCAAAGAAAACCAGGTCAAGGGCAAGAAGTACACACACCGTTCACACACCAGCCCCGTATGGAGGTCCCTTTTGGTCACCCCTAAGATCACCTCCAGCCATAATTACAAACTTTCTTTAGCTTCAGTTGTATGTATGATTGTTTGTTTGTTTGTGTGTGTGTGTGTGTGTGTGTGTGTGTTTCATTCCGACATGCGCCACATAAGGAATATTGATGTTATAAATACAGTCAGTTTAAGATACTGCTTTTACTCTAACTTGGTCCAAATTTTCGTCCTTTTGCAGCATATTAATTCACGTAGCTCAGTGGCAGCAGAAGAAAATACGATGGCTCTACACTACATCCTTTCCACAGCACTTCTTTGTGACTAGCATCATATCCTAGTGCAGAGTTATTGGTGTAGCCAAGTATTCAACATGGAGAGCTGGCAGTTTAGGGCAAGTTAAAGAAAAATACAGTATAGCTCACTGAAGGACGTTATTTTATCCAACAAATAGGATGAGATTCTTTATAAATTCTGGCCCTGTGATGCTGTGGACGTGACCCTGCTCAGAACAGGGTGTGAGTTATGACCTGGCCTGAGACAAAGACGAGAGAGAGCCAACACACGCCTCTTTATCGCTGGCTCTGTGTCCCCCGCACCATATATTTCTCTGTCGCAAGGGTCGGGTGTGGGAGACGATGGAGGTTACGGAAGAAGAAGACCAAGAAGAAGATGACGAAGAAGAGGGGGAGGAGGAGAAGAAGAAGAAGAAAAAGATGACGAAGAAGAAGACAGAAGGACGTGTAGGATACTTGTGAGCTTTTGGATGTTGCCTTGAACCTAGTTAATGTCATATTGGTATTCAACATCTTTTTCTGAACACTTTTACTACTAAAAGTCAAGAAATGAATAGATTAGGGAAGTTTGTGGGCACCCCTGTCGAGATTAAGACTTCTGACGATATATAGATAGAGATAGAGACAGATAGATCTAAATGTAGATAAATAGATAGACAGATAGAGATGCACATGCTAAGTTAGAGCTGTTAGGGAGCTTAGGACACAAAGCTCATATCCTTTTCTTTTTCTGCTATAAATGGCGCGCGAATTTTATTAACCTTATTTCTAGGAGGAATTTTGGCTTTCCAGATTTTCGATTACATTATTCTATTTGAAGCTTAAGTCGATCCCCCACACTTGAGTTTTCTTCCCTTGGACCTTTTCCTTAGCGATTTATTTTCTCTATTACACCTACATATTTTCCTGTGATTCATTTATGTAGTTTTCATATCGACTCTGTTTGTGTCAATAATAGAGAGGAAAATGAGGTGTAATGTGCAAAATAAATCGCCAACGAACAGGTCCCACGGACTATGTCATCCCCCCCCCCCTCATACGTTGTCTGTGTCAGCATCTGGAATGAAGGATGACAAGTTCGCACGGCCGCGGGTGCCTTCCCACGGGGTGTCACAGGTAATTCATACACAAACACTTACACACAGGTATTCATGTACACACACACACACACGCACGCACGCACGCACGCACGCACGCACGCACGCACGCACGCACGCACGCACACACACACACACACACACACACACACACACACACACACACACACACACACACACACACACACACACACACACACACACACACACACACACACACACACACACAACCAAATAGGGCAGGAGGCGTGGGGAGCAAGAGAGGAGGTCCTGATTAGGCCGGGGAGATGAAGGTGGTGATAACGATGGTGATGATGATGATGATGATGATGAGTGTGAGATGACGGTAATGATGATGATGGTGATGATGATGATGATGATGAATGTGGAGATGATGAGGATAAGGATGATGGTGGTGACGAATGTGTAATAATGATGAAAATGAAAGTAATTGTCTGTTAAATCGTAGTACATATTACATAGTACATGATTTTGTTACACCTAGACTTAAGCACCCTCCTGTACCCCCAAAGACTGATAGCTTAAATCTCTGTACCTATAACTTTTGAGACCAACTGTACCTGTTTATTTAGTAGGCTTATTACAGACGTTGTGTGGCCTCCTACCCGCCTGTTACCCTTCATTTAAGTAGTTAAGTAGTTGATTACCCAAATTACCGACCCCTTATTACCTGGTTACTGGCCTAATTAACGACACAGCCTCCATCATCCTGAGGGCCATTCGTGCACTCAGTGTGGAGTCAGATGGATGATTTGTTATTCACCCCCGTGGATTGGTGTGGTTATTTTTGTTAATGGCGTGACACATTGAAAGGAATGAGAGATGTTGAATTGCCACTACCTGCAGAGATCGTAGGTAGCATCCATCCATCCATCCATCCATTAACTCCTACCTCCCGCCCTCCCTCTCTCCACCCAACTATCCATCCATCCATACATACATCCATCCTTCCCTCCCTCCCTCCCTCCCTCCAGCCAGCCAGCCAGCCATCAATCCATCCCCTGTATGAAAAATAAGTGGTGTTACAATGCACAACAAGAGAAAATAAAAAGTATAAGTGACGGGGGCGAGTTGAAGAAAGTATAGATGGTGTGGCATTGAATATCACGCTGTGGGGGGCGGTGTGGTGGCGCGGTTGGTGGTGGTGGTGGGTTTCAATTCAGGAATCCTTGGGTTTCAATACTATACTCTCTCAACTTTAACTTGGCCTAAAATTGACATCTATCCATCTTGAATGTTGGTCTGTAGCAAGATATTAACACTAGAATATGGTGCTAGTCACGAAGAAGTGTCATGGAAAGCAGTAGTATTTTTATTTCCAATTAAATGCTGAGTTGTAACAAGAGATTAACGCTAGAATATAGTGCTAGTCACGAAGAAGTGTTATGGAAAGTGTTGTGGGTGTAGAAGACTCCGTAACACCTCTTCCTCACCTATTGATTTTTTATTATGGTGAGGTAATTTGCACATCTATATTTTTGGCCTTTAATTGCCCAAAAATATTGCACATGGGAGTTTATGAAGTTACTTAACGTACCGTCATTCGCTTACTGCATTGTAGTCGCGGATTTCCCAGGACCAAACATTAGGTATCATTATTCTGAGAGAGTTTGGGGGGAGAAATTTTATACCCTTCACACTGAGTCTCTCGTAAATTAACTATGGCAAGAATATAAGTTTGAGAGGCGTAATAGTACTAAGTGGATTAATGAAGACGTTTGCTAATCCCCTTCTTACTAATCCTCTTCATACCAATCCTCTCCCTAAGCTGAGGAAAATCGTCTGACGGTAACAAAAATATAATAAAAAGGGGACGTCACCTTACTTAATCCTTTCAGTAAGTGACGAATATTTTACTTTCTTCTTAGTATCTCCAGACGATTTTATTCAGCCTAGGAGAGACTTTGGGACTAGAGGGGTTGGGTACAGTCTTTCATAACCCATTCAGTACGAGATCTCTTACCTGAGTTGTAAAAATCGTCTGGAGGTTACAGGTATAAGGCGAAGAAGTAGTGAAGGGTGTTAATGGTTCAAGGTAGATGAAGTAGTTATCAGAGTTGTAGACGATAGATGCAGTAGTTGAGATAGATACAGGGGTAAGATAGATGCAGTTAAAATAGATATATACAGTAGTTAAGATAGATGCAGTAGTTGTTATCAGGGTGAGAGGCGATTAGAATCCACTCCGAGACGTTGACTGATGCCCTAATCCCACCTCCCACCTAGACGCCGTTAAGAGAAGCATTGAGTCCTAATGGTAGCTACGCCCTGTTGAGAGAGAGAGAGAGAGAGAGAGAGAGAGAGAGAGAGAGAGAGTCTTGAAATATACCCCAAGCAACTAAACCAAACCCTAAAAGGAATATAATTTATCTATGCCTGGAGTGAAAATGGCCGAGCAACGAACAGATTAGGAGGACGGATGAATAGATAAATGTACTCTGACCCATAGATAGATAGAACACACACACACACACACACACACACACACACACACACACACACACACACACACACACACACACACACAGCAAAAGAATAAGGGAAGCTAAGAAGAATTATAGCCACGTTAGGAAAAGCTGTTTATTGAGAAGTAAAATATAGTAACATAAAATAAGAGTAAGAAAAAAGAATCAGAATAAGAATCAGACTAAGAGGAGTGGAAATAAAGATATAAATAAAACTAATAATAACAGGAAAATAAATTGGAATCAGGAAAAGAATCAGAGTAAAGAAAAGAATGAAAATAAGAAAATAGGAAAGAGAACAATTAGGTCATGTCCGGCCCTAAGAGACCAGACCACTTCTTATTTTCTTTCCTCTCAGCCTCCGTGTCAACTTACATGCCTGACCTCCCCTTGACCCCACCTCGCCTGACCTCACCTCCACCGAGTTGCTCCCTCCTTTTCTCTCTCTTCTATTCCTTCCTTTTCTCTGTCCTCTAGTCCTTCCTTCTCTTCCTTGTTTTTTCTCTCTCCCTTTCCTTTCCTCCTTTCGTTTCTTCCATTCCTCTCCTATCTTCCCTCCTTTCCTTACCTCGCTTCCTTCCTTTTATCTCCTCCCTTCTTTCCTTTTCTTCCTTTTCTCTTTCTGCCTGTCCTTCGCTCTCCTCCCTTCACATTTTCTTTACGCTTCGCCTTTCGTATCCCAATTTTCTCTTCGCTTCTCATTCGTCTGATTTTCTTTTCTCTTTTCCATTTCTCTGCTTTTCTATCTTTGTCTGTCTCGAAGGCATAAAATAGTTTTGTTAGGTCTTTTCCCACAACAAACAGCCTCTAGAAAATCAGCAGTTCTGTTGTTATTTCCTTTTCTTTGTACCTCTTTGTATTCCCCTTATTTTCCCTCGTGGCTTTTCTATCTCTACTTTCCAGATCCATTGTGTCCTTACTTTCCTGGTTTTCCTGTTTGCTAGTTTAATTGTTTACTCTGTGTTTTCCCTTACCGTCTTTCCCTTCAGTAACCCCTTCATTACCCAGTTTCTCAGCCATAAATTGTCTGGGTTTAGCTCGCCTGAAATGCACAAAGGTTCATAACTTATCATCTGGTCTCGCATTCCAGCCACTCATGCTGTGTGCTGCTCCTTACTGGCAACATGTAATGGCTTTATCACCATTCTGTCATTCCCTTCTTGCCCTCCACACTCCCAGTCTTCCACTTGCCATCCACTTATCGTCCTTCCTAACACCTCGCCTTTTCCTCCTCTCCACTGCCCACCCATCCACTTTTCTCCCACTTAACGTCCCTTCCTTGCACCTTTCTTTCGTTTGCTCCTTCTCCTGACCTTCATTTACCCCTCCAACGACGAAAGGTATGCGGACTTGGGCTTTCCTTCTCCTCCCCGTACCCCTCACTAACCTCACCCATTATCTCCAACCCTTTCCACCACCTTCTATATTTTCTCTCCCCTCCTTCCCCCCACCTCACCACCCTACACTAACCTTCCTACAAACTCTCTACCCCCCCACCTCCGACTTTCGTCCTTTCCACCCCCCCGACCCATTACTTACAATTTCCTTGTTACATTTCTCCAAAACCTCTGGAATGTTTATCATCCCTCTCATCGTCCCCCTCTTTTCCTACTCAGGTTTCCTTTCATTTCTCTTACCTCTATTCTTGGATTGTTTACTTTCACGTTTCCCACCTCCTCATTCTTTTCTTCTGTTTTCCCTTTCATGCATTTCCTCCTTCCGTCTTTTCTTCCCCTAATATCACCCTGCGTTTTCTTCCTCGCTTTTTTTTTCTGCTTGTTTTCCCCATATTTCTTCCTTCTTCCTTTTTATCTTTCGATTTCCTTCTCTGTTGGTCCCTCCCGTCTCATTCTTCTTTCCCTAATTTCACTCTGCAGTTTCCATTTTCCCCCTCATCATCTCTTCTTTCCTCTTCATCTCCTCCTCTTTCCCCTCTTGTCCTTTCCATCTCTCTTTTTCCCCCCTCTCCTCCTTCACTTTTCTCCCATTTCCCTCCTCCTTTCTCTCCCTTTCTCCGGTATCTCCTCCCACCGCCTTTCTAGTCTCATCCTGCCTCTTATTTTCTTCCCTATTTCTTCTTTCATCTGTCCCTCTTCCTCTTCTTTTCCTCCCACTTATTTCCCTCCCCATTTCTTCTTTCATCTATCCCTCTTTTTCCTCTCCTTTCCCTACAATTTTTCCTCTCTTTTCCCTTTATACCTCTGTCCTATTTCCTTACTCCTTCTCCCTTCTCTTTCCTTAGTATATTTTCCCACTGCCTTCTCTGTCCTGTCTCAGCTTGTCTTTCATTTCTCTCCCATCTCAGCTCTTCTATCTAGCTTTTCCCCGTCTCTTCTCTCCTATCGTTCATTTCTCCTTTCTCGTCTTCACACCTTCTCTCCCACTGACCTTCTCATTCCCCCCCCCCTCCTCTTCCAGTACCTCCTTCTCCCGTCATGGATATTTCTGAGGGGCTGCAGGCGGACATAAATCACCAGCAACACGGGGAGGTGCTGCCCTCACACGGATCTCAAAGCCGAAAAAAAAACTTACGCTGATTTCTCCCTCGTAACTATGAAGATTTTTTTTTCAAGATGAACGAGAGGAAGCAGTTAACATTAGCCTATTTTATCTCTGTAAGACCCAATATGGGTCTCTGTTATTTTGTTTTTATTTTTTTCTTGAAGGGGATAATCATACGGTCTTCTAGTCTTTGGTTCCTTTTTCCTTGAACACACACACACACACACACACACACACACACACACACACACACACACACACACACACACACACACACACACACACACACACACACCGAATGGCATAGGACGTTGGAGGACCCGTGGCAAAGTTAACGTAATCCAGATCATTTAAGCCACAGGACACCACACTACGTCCCCGTCAGCTTTAATAGGACTGAAAAACCTCTGGCCACCCCTTGGAATCGAACCATCGCGCTTTAGCACTCAGTCTGCATCATGCTTCGCCATTCCTACATATACAGTTCTTACGCCATAATTTTCGTATCGTAACTAAGAACTTTTTTTTCTCTCTCTTTTCAGGAAGTTGAGACACGGGACTGCTGTACTTTCCATCCCTACGTACAAGGTAAGTTACGATAAGATGCTGGTTTCGTAATTGTGTGTGTGTGTGTGTGTGTGTGTGTGTGTGTGTGTGTGTGTGTGTGTGTGTGTGTTTGTAGAAATGTGACACAGCAGGAATCAATACCTTCTTCTCTCGACCTTCCCGAGAAAGCAGATATTTACTACAGGGAATTGAGCGTAAGTCTGTGAATCCGTGGCCTGGATCGCTCTTACGGCGGGGAGGGGGGAAGGGTAAAATATTATCTTACGCCGAAACTCAAAGAATTCGTAGTGAAATTTATGTGACGGCTTTTTTTTTTCCTTTTCTCCCATTTTATTTCTTTTCGATCCAATTTATTGCCTTTCTTGATGCCTGCTCACTCACTCACTCACTCGTCTGACAGCTTTACGGAATCCATCTTTCAGTCTTGCCCATCTTTTTCACTTGTATCATGGTTCAGTAGGTTTTATGTGATTTTTCGTTTATTTATTCATTTATTTTATTATTTTCGTTCGTTTTTTCATTCTTTATTAGCTTTACTGCCTCCCTGCCTAGTTCAAAGCATTCCTCCCATCGTACATGCTTCTTTGAGTGACTTTCCTTCTGATCTCATGCAAACTTGGCAACCTCTACTTTTTTTCGTCTCACTTCTAATATATCTCTTCGTGGTCTGACAATATTACTTTATTCTCAGCCAACTTAACATCTCTGAGAAATATCCGCTAGTGACCTGAATATGAACTCACTTGAAGAAAGAGGAGTTTGCATAAGTGTTGGCTAAGATTAAAATTATCATCTTAAGAGAGGTGGGTACAGAAGGTTAATGAACTATCCATAATGTGAGGGGGTGATTGAGAGAGAGAGAGAGAGAGAGAGAGAGAGAGAGAGGGGGGGGAGGTTAAATAAAGACATAGAAAGAGGAGGCGATACAGATTACAAAGTTGGCCGTCCCCCCCCCCCCTTCTCTCTCTGTCTCTCTCTCTCTCTCTCTCTCTCTCTCTCTCTCTCTCTCTCTCTCTCTCTCTCTTTATTAACCTTTTCATGAACACTGTCGCATCAAGATCATTTGTTCAGGTTAATGCCAGAAGATCCAGTTCAACGGAGCAAATCCCATACCCCACCTGCAGGATTAACTTTGTAGTCCCTTAAGGTTGGCAGGCTTCCCTCATCTCATCCTCCCTCATCTCAACATATGCATCTCTCACCTCAACAAGGCTCCCTCATCTCAATCAAAGTATCTGATAGTTGAGAGGATAAAATCGAAAAGAATTCCGTCCATTCCTCGAAAGTTACCTGATATGAGGTTGAAGGCTGACTGACATTTACACGTTCCAGCAGACGATATTGTGAAACACTGGCTACAACTCCCCGCCACAGAGGGTTACTGCAGGATTACCAGGTCAAGGTTAAAATACCGAATACTGCTAATTACAGAGCGAGTCATTTTTTTTTTTTGGGGGGGGGGAGGTGGGGATAGTCAGGTTGCCACTAGTTTTTCTCACATTTTTTTTTTATCACAGTCAGGATTACAGTAATTCATGTTCGACTTATAAAGCTTGCCGTGTGTATCGTAAAAACCAGCTTCATTAAATCAGATATGCATCGCCTCTGTCCACCTGTCTATCCACCTGTGTCCATATAATTAGGGATATTATTACGTAGCCTCACCATACACCACCTGTCCCTTGCAGTATAAAAACAACTATCATTAGACCTGCATCAGTTCTTCATGCCACCCACCTATCTACCTCCCACTTACATCTCACTCTACCTGTCTGCCAACCTGTCTACCTGCTCACTTATCTGTCTACCTATTTATCTGTTTACATGTCTGCTTGCCCACTTGATTACCTCCCTATCTATTTCTCTACCTACTTCTGTTCACCTGTTTACCTTCCTGCCTGTTTCTCTACCTACTTACCTGGCCACCTCTCTGCCTCTCTACCTGTCTCTCTTCCTACTTACCTACCCACCTGTCCACCCTCAACCTATTCCTCTAACTACTTCCCTCCTCACCTCTCTTCCACCTACCTGCCTCTCTACTTACTTCCCTCCTTACTTGTCTACCTGCCCACCTGTCCACCTATCCAGCGTCTACTAATTTACCATCAACCGCCACGTTACCTGACCACACGTAACCTCACCCCACGCCAAGGTCACAGCGTGGGTTGTGGTCGAGGGATGGTTGAGGGAAGGGGAAGGGAGGAGGGATAGGGAGGAGGGAGGTGGAGGAGGAGAGGGAGGAATGGGGAGAGGGGAGGGAGATCAGGTGTCCTCGTGGGGAGAGTAGCGGTAAGGGGGAGCTAATGATCTGCTGGTGAGGGGGTGATTGAAAGTTTGAGAGAGAGAGAGAGAGAGAGAGAGAGAGAAGGCCATACATATTACAAAGTTGACCGCCATATCTTTAGGCAGAGAAAAGGGTGATGGTATATGGTTGTTGTTGATGATGATGATGATGATGATGATGAAATGGGACAACAGATATACCGTTATGGAGAAAAAAAGGGAGATAAAAAAGATGAAGATGGATCGAAGGAGAAAGGAGAGAAGAATGATGTGATGGGAAAAGTCGAGAGGAAGAGAGGGAAGTGGAAGAGGGAGGGAAGGGAGGGGGGAAAAGAGGATGATGGAAGGGGTAGGGTAGATGGAAGGGATGATAAGGAGAGGAAGATGGAGAAGAGGGGAGATGGAAAGAGATGAGAGATGGTGGAGGGGAGATGAGGGGGGAAAGTGGAGGAGGGAAGGGAGGGGGTGAGGGGGAGGTGAAGGAGATAGGCAGAGAAGAAAAAGGGGAGAAGATGGAGGAGGAGGAGGAGGAGGAGAGGGAAGGTAAAGGAGGAAAGGGGGGAAAAGGGGAAGAGGAGGGAAAGGATGGGAGGCAGAGAGAAGTGGAGAAGGGGAGGGAGGAACGGAGGTGGAGGGAGGGGAAGGATGTGGTAAAGAAGAAGGTGAGAAGTAAATGACAGCTGAATAGGGAGAGGGAGATTTTATCGGGATGTGTGAGGTATATTATCTTTCTCCATGCCTATATCTGTACCCCTTTGTCTTCCTCCCTCCCTTACACATTATCTCTTTCTCTTCCCCCACCTTTCTCTCTCTCTCTCTCTCTCTCTCTCTCTCTCTCTCTCTCTCTCTCAAAACCACCAAACTGTTGTCATTTCCCCCAAGAGTGTCATGGTCAGTCAAAATTACAACCTTTCTTGTTATTGCATGAAAAACAACTTACGCATAAAAAAAAAAATATAGGAACAGCAAAACGAGAGAGAGAGAGAGAGAGAGAGAGTCATATTCTTTTTTAAACTGATATACCCATTCATTTCGTCCTTCTCATTACTCTGTCTACCTTTCTGTCCATCATCATCATCATCCAAACCTTTTTTCCTACCTAAGGATGGGGCGAGGTAGGACCCAGAGATCAAGAAAAAATCTGATAGAAGTTTGCACAAGCAAATGGGCCACATACTCATTACACTCATCATCCAAGCCCACGGAATCCTGACACTACCTCACAGGCATAAATATCTACACTTTATTTGTAACTCGATGATAGTGATTGAAAGTTGATCCAGTTACAACACTGGGACGCACATTAATTAACTGACTGAAGGTACAAAAGTGATGAAATAGATAGGAGAAGCGTGGTAACTATTTATATTGCGATACAAGAGGTAAGATATAGCTACAAGGAAGGTTTTGTTTGTAACTTTGAAATGAGCAGTATGTATTGGGAGAAATTTTAATACATGTATAATAATTATTAGATAAGTAGATAGGTAGATAGATAGATAGATAGACAGACAGAACGTGTATTACGTGTGCATATGCAGATGTTGGATATTTTTTTGGATTGCTTGATAGAATAAAATACGTAATTATGACAATGATCATGATGGTGGTGCTGCTGCTTTCGCTTCGTCCCAACACTCACTTTCGAGTAAAAGGTGGCTGCTGCTCAGAAAACAACCCACAGAGCGAGACAGCACTTCACTAGCAGGCTGCGCTGAGAATAATATGCTATGTGGTCAGAGTTATAGAAGAGTGGTTGATGATTAGTGCTGGGGAGGAATGCGGGAATGAGTATAGCTAACGGCAAGGGCAGAAGAGTAGGAAGGTGAGGGTAGAAAGCTGTAGAAAATGCGTAGTGCAGGTGGACAGTGTAATATGTGTGGATGGCAGGGTGGCGGAGAGAGCTGTGGACATACGTAGTGGAGTTAGACAGTGGAATGGATGTGTGATAGGTGGACAAGGAGATTAAAACTGGACGTGAGGATAGATGGAGAGATAGATAGAGGAATAAGGAGATCAGTATACTTGGTACTGGGATAGACAGATATGATGGAAAAAAGGCAGAGAGAGAGAGAAAGAGAGAAATGTACCGTACCGAAGAAAGTGCCAAAAATCATCAGAGTCACTTTTACACACAGACAGGTAGACAAACAGACAGGCAAATAGAGAGACGACAGACAGATAGACAGACAGACAACAGTACATACACAGACAGACAGACAGACAGACAGCAGCCAAATGGTAGATGCAGCGCCGTGTGCCAAAAACCTTAAGCGAGACATACTATTACACACACACACACACACACACACACACACACACACACACACACACACACACACACACACACACACACACACACACACACACTTATCTCCCCCCGCTTCCCCTCTCTCTCCCCTTCTCTTCCCCTCTCACCTTCCCTCCTCTCAAACTCACCTATCTTTTCCATTCCCCCTCTCTCCCCCTTCTTCCTCTCCCTCTCTCCCTCCCAATCCCCCCACCTAACCCCCCTGAGGGCGACCAATTTTGCAACCGTGCATGACCAAATCCTATTGCATGACGGGCCTGGCTTTGCAACTTGGTAGGGAGGGGGCAAAAAGACAGGGCAGATTTTTTTTCTCATGTATTTCCATGTTTTTTATTTCAATTTTTTCTGTACCTAAGGGAGTATGATTCTTTTTTATATTCATTTTTTTTTGCGATATTCTCTTTAGGATTTATTTTTGTAGACTTGATAGAAGATGTAATCAGAGTTTTTATTTATTTTCCTGTTTTTCCGGTACATGTACACTAAGATTACCTTGCCTTGAGACAGCCTTATTTTCCCTTGTTTTTTCTTTCCTTAACCATAGTTTCTTTTACTGTGTCCATTTATATATTTGACATCAAAGGACATGATTTGAGCTTTCCATTTCGACTGCGTTCTTCTTCTTCCTCGTCTTCTTCTTCTTCTTCTTCTTATTATTATTATTATTATTACTTCCAAATGTATCTAAAACTAAGAGAGCGTTATTCTGTTTTTCCATAATCTTCTTTTTTCCTTTTATTTCTTCATATACAAGGACTTGGGAGAAATGTATCGTTTTTATTTTTATGCTAATACTATGTTATTATTTTTTCATGGGACAGCATTATTCAGACTGTATATTAATTTTCGTGTGTACATTTTTATATATTCCAACAAGGTACTTTTTTGATAATTCTCATACTTTCTGATATTTTATGTTCCTTTTTCTGAATTTTTCCCCACACCATGTATTAATGTGAATCAGAGTGTGATGATGATGATGATGATGATGAGGAGGAGGAGGAGGATAATGGTGATGATGATGATGATGATGATGAGGAGGAGGAGGAGAATAAGGATGATGATGATGATGATGAGGAGGAGGAGGAGGAGAATAAGGATGATGATGATGATGATGATGGTGATGATGATGATGATGATGATTTCTGTGTACACCTTGGCATGTGAAAGGGAATAATTTGATTTTCTCAACTTCATCATTTTTCTTATCTTTTTTTTTCTTTTATAGACCTGAATTCAAGAGAGCACGATTCGTTTTTCCATCCATTTTCGTCTTTTTTTTTTTTTTTTAATTTCTATTCTTGTTTGGGTTGATGGAGTGGCGGTGAAATTGGTGGTGGTCGGTGGTAGTGATTGTGTGTGATTGTGGGGTGGATGGATGGTAGAGATGGAATGGTGGCTGAACCCACAGATAATGACTGGATAGATATGTTGGCGGAGAGAGAGAGAGAGAGAGAGAGAGAATCTGAATAATATCGTCCTTTCTGTATGTCTCTTTCTCTTTTATTTTATTCATACATATTAATCTGCTTCCTGATCTCTCTCCATCATTCTGTCTTTATCATTCTGGGTCTATGTCAATCTGCCTTTGTCTGTATTGTGGTTGTCTCTCTGTCTGTCTATCCATCTATCTCGTCACCTGCCTAGCTGTCTCTTCACCTACCACTGTTACTGTTTATATCTCTATCTACTTTACGGATAAATAAACCTTTCTTTCCACACTATCTAACCAACACAGTCAAACCACTACCTGTCACTTAAAAGTCAGACAGATCATTGAAGCCTTACCAGACAGCTGACAGACCAGACAGACACATAGACAGACAGACAGCTGGACCAACAGAACGCAGAGGCTGGGTTCATTTGTTTACATAGCGATTTCAGCTTCGCCACGTCCCTCGCCACGAAATCGTCGGCATTACGAAAGGCCGCTATATCGAACAATGCGCAGAAGGAGGGGGGGAGGTAGGTTAGGGGGAGGGGGAGCTTGGGGGTGAAGGGGAATGGGGAGGGGGATCTTAGGGGATGAAGGGGAAGGGAGAGGGGGAGGTTAGGGGGTGAAGGGGAAGGGGGAGGGGATTTTATTGCGATGTTGCTAAGTCTCCGTTATATTGAGTTATTGTGTTATCATTTGGTTGTTTAGGGGGGCTGTGTTACGTCACAACAGAACGACGGTGAGTCACTGATGCATAGAGAGAGAGAGAGTAAGAAAAGAGGCAGCAGTGTCAATAATCACGATTTCTCATAATATAAAGCCTACAATTAACAGTCAGGGGATTAATAACGTATCTAATTATTTCCTTTTTCGTTTCCCATATTCCCTATTCCTTACTTCCTAGTGTCTGCCATTATCTTTCATCCTTCTTTACTTCTTTCACTTTTGCTTCTCCCTCTTTACCTCCTGTTTGCTCCATTTCTCTCTCTCTCTCTCTCTCTCTCTCTCTCTCTCTCTCTCTCTCTCTCTCTCTCTCTCTCTCTCTGTCTCTCTCTCTCTCTCTCTCTCTCTCTCTCTCTCTCTCTCAATAAAATCATCTGGTTGTAACGAAACAAATAAAACCACGTCCTCGGGTTGTGAGATTCTTAAGCTGAATAAAATCGTCTGGAGGTAACATGAATAGATGAAAAAGTAAGTCATTAGGTTGAAGGGATAATTAAGCTCAGGTAAGGTCCTCGTCGTGAAGAGAAGAGTAACAGGAGAAGAATAACTGGAGAAGAGTAACAGGAGAAGAATAACGGGAGAAGAGTAACAGGAGAAGAGTAACAGCAGAGTAACAGGAGAAGAGTAACAGGAAAGTTCTTTAGTCTTCTTTATCTTCCATTTTCCCACTTTTATATGGGGTCGATATCTTTGGCCAGTCTTCCCCATACAGCAAGATCCATAGCAAGTTTTCATGATTTCCCTCACAACATTCTCATCTGTTTAATCTCAATCTTGCTCATCCCTCGCGATTATATTGAATTTCTCGTGAATAAGGAAGTAAATATAATCGCCATTGCCTCCTTCATTGTCTTCGTTTTCTTCTCTCTACTGCCCTATAATTTTTGTCAACCTAGGAGACATATTTTGGTTTGATGGAGATATTTTCAGGGAAGCTAGGGTTAAAGTTCAAAGAAGAGAGGGAAGTTTTTCTGTTGTTTTCTTTTAAGTGTTTGATTGCATGAGGGTACAGAGTGATGTGTGTGTGTGTGTGTGTGTGTGTGTGTGTGTGTGTGTGTGTGTGTGTGCGCATGCCTGCAAATGTGTGCAATGCTGACAGGCGGTGGGGTAAATTGAGGAAACGTGAAAATGGCAGAGTGAAGGAAATAAAAGTGAGTTACGTCTCATTGGGCTTGTTACCTTCCCAACCAGGCACACACAGAGTTCACGGGGGGGAATGAGGTAAACAGGATAAGGGAGACAATACACACACACACACACACACACACACACACACACACACACACACACACACACACACACACACACACACACACACACACACACACACACACACACACACACACACACACACACACACACACACACACACACACACACAAAACTACAGTGTGTCAGTCTTTTAGTATGAGGGGTCCTTGAACTAAATTTAATGGCATGGCAGTAGGAAACAAAAGAAAAAATATTGGCAATAGGAAGACAGTGCAGAAAATATCGGCAATAGGAAGACTGTAAAAATATCGTTAATAGGAACACAATGCATAAATCGTAGTACACAGTGAGTTTCCTGTAAAATGGTTACATAGGGTAGGGTTGTATTATCCATTATAACTATTAACCCCCTCTCGCATTGATACGCTGTCCTTCCTTATATAATTCCAGTTCTGTATTCTCTAACTCTGTATTCTCTGCCTCTGTATTCTGTAACTCTTCTTCATTTCCCCACTTTGTTCTAATTAAACGTATTCTCCTCCATCCAGCCGCTCCATTCTCATCCACTCTCTTAGTCTCGGCATAACTGAACTCGCATAGCAGAAAAATTCGAGTTACAAGCCATGACCAAAGTTAATGAAGTTCTCAGGTAAAGCTTTTCGGAATTAAAGAATGTGTGTGATTACTTAATTCACGAGAGAGAGAGAGAGAGAGAGAGAGAGAGAGAGAGAGAGAGAGAGAGAGAGAGAGAGAGAGAGACCAACAAGATAGTGTTAAAAAAGAAACTGACGAAACTGGAAAAATTAAAGAGAGCTGATAGGAGAACGGGAAAATGAAGAGAAAACGAAAAATAAAAAAATAAAGATTTAGCAGAGAATGTAGGAAATGTAGGAAAAGGGAAGAGAAAAATGAATGAAAAGAGGAGACAGGAAAATGGAGAAAAATAAGAATCATGGAAAGAGCAGAAAAGGAGGAGAGGAGAGAAAGAAGAGAGTGAGAAAGGAAGACTGGAAGGAAAGAAGAGAAGGAGGAAGAGGAGGGAAGGAAGAGAGAGAGGAAGGAAAACAGAAAAAGGAAGGAAGGATGAAGAAATGGAAAGGGAACATTACCCGTGGGAGTTAGGTCGCGTGTGAGAAAATGTGTCTATGAGAGAGAAAGAGAGAGAGAGAAAGAGAATGTGTGTGTGTGTGTAGCTGTGTTTGGGGAGGGTGTATGCTTATGTTAATGCGGGTGTGATGAAGGGTAGGCATTGTGTATGTGTGTGTGTGTGTGTGTGTGTGTGTGTGTGTGTGTGTGTGTGTGTGTGTGTGTGTGTGTGTGTGTGTGAGAGAGAGAGAGAGAGAGAGAGAAGGAAGAGGAAGTAAGGAAGCTCCCATTCCCTCTCTCACCTCCAGCAACTCCATTATTGGTATTTTTTCACAATGATTTTGAAGATATTTCTCGATGACTGCATTCTTCCCAGCATTTCTTACGTTTTGCCATCATTTTGTGTTATGCTGGAGGGAAGTTTGTTGCTATCAGTGTTGCTGTGTTACGTTCCTTGTGTTATTTAGGAGCCCATACGGAAATACGAGAAGGAAAAACAGAGACACGGAAAGAGGGGAATCACCATCATCATCATCACCATCATCATCAAAAATTTTGCGAGCCTGGATAGGTGAAGGTAAATGATAAATCAGCTACAGCCATTCTTTTATCACTCAGTGAGGTGTAGGGTCTCGAGGCTAGACTACGTCTGATCATTTAGGGGTACATAACTAGTCGGCTGGGAGGTTGCGAACCTCCAGCCAACCATCTATAAGTAATCTAAACCTTTGATATAACATTAGCACTTTTCCCGAATGGCGCGCTTAACCCACTAGACCACCAGAGGGAAGATGGAGTCAGGAATACCTTGCCTGTCAATTTTAGTACATTACAGCAGCCATCACCGCTTTCAGTGAACGCTAACTTTATGATATCGTTCGCGCCTGAATCCACATCGTCTGCACCACTTTATTGGCTTTCCTCCTTGGAGGACCGCTGCCAGTTTTGCACCTTCAGCGTGGAAAATTATAACTGTTACGAGAGAGGGCGAAGCCCTCGCGAGTCTCTCATCAAGTAGTGGCATTTTCTCATATATGAGCGGCCCGACCCGGCCCGACCGTAACGCTTTTGAGAAACTTATATCTCGGCAATCACAAGGCCGATCACTGCGTGGTTTGCACCATATGATAGCCCAATTCTTTAAGACTTGTTTTTGAGAGGTTTCATCACACCCAGGCGGTGCACGTGGCACGTGACGCGCCAAGTTCAGCATGTCGAAAATCTTTAAAAGAGGGCCACAGGCCAGACACTTTGTTGTAACAGCCATCGGTATACTCGAGGCATCCTCGGGGTGTAAGGCGAGCTGCTTTTAATGGCCTCGCTCGTACCTCGCCGACCACTGCGTTTTACTGGTTTAGCGGAAGTGCGAAGATTATAGTTTTAGATCTTTCAAACACAGTGTGTCCATTTTAAAAAGTGCGAATATAATTTTGTCTTTCTTTTGACACTTTGAAATTCAACTTTTAGTTAGATAGATGGATAGATTGATTGAGAGATAGATAGTTTAGTTGTGACAGTAGTGTATATGAGGGCTGGACGGATACCAGTGTGGTTTGGAAGTGGCAATAACCTTAGCCACAGAACCATAACGCCGCCACAACGTCGCTGCAATGGTGCCGCACCTAGGTCACATACGGGAGCCTGGGAAACACCACCCCTACACCACCATGCAGACTTTACACGATACAGCAACATACACCACCATGCAGGCTCCGCACCATATAGCACCATACACCACCATAAAGCACCAAAAACCATCATTCACCATAAATTACCATACAGCACCGAACACCACCCTTACACCACCATACAACACCACAACATCCCCCCGCCCACAGACACCGCTGCAATGGTGCCACACTTATCCTACATCTCGGGAGGCCTAGGAAATACCACCTTCACACCAGATCAACACCACGAAACAAAAAGCCAGAAAATACCAGCTAATCATCCCAGCTATGCTTCAATTATTACGCGGAAATTCGGTGTGGCAGAAGGCAAGGTGGAAGTGCATGCGTTTACCAGGTGACCTAAGGGTTGATAGTCATGAAGAATCTTAACTATAGTCATTTTACCTGAACTTGGCCGAGATTTGTGCCTTTTTTTCTGCTCATTGCACGAAGTTTAGTGGCTGAATAAGACAATATCTCTCTTCATTCATCCTACTTCTTCGTGACTGGCATGGTAATCGAGTGTTATTCTCTTGTTGTATCTCTGCATTCATGGTGAACGGAGGGTAATTTTAGGCTAAGAGTAAAAAGGGTATAGATTGCAAGATTAACAAGTCTCACTCTAGATTGAATATTTTGTGTATAGTAGCTGTTTGAGTGTAGGTAAGAGGATAGAAAAAGAATCTTACACAGAAGTTAAGCTCCAGGAAGGTTATGAAGTCTAGAGTAAGTTGACCTGCCTAACCTGTCACGTAGAATGGAATTACTACCACAGTCGTAACTCCCACCTGCCTCCTTCTGTTCTCACGTGTCTCTCAGATGCCCCTTGCTTCATCCACTGCCTTTCCCTTTCCTTCTTTTCTTTTTCCTCCTTCGTTCCCATTCCTTCGTTTTTTTTTCTCCTCTTTCATTCACTTTCCTTCATTTCTTCTCCTTCCATCTTCTCCTTCCTCCATTTCTTTCTCCTCCCTTCCCCCCTTTCCTTCAGATCTTTCTCCTCCCACATTCCCTTTCTCTTTAATACTCCCCTTCTCGCCACTCCCTTCCATTTATGCGTCATCGAACTGAAGCGGTTAAAAGTAGTGAGTGTCGAGTGTTTGTTGCTTATGGTATTTATATATTTATTTATTTTTTATTGACAGAGGAGCGCAAATAGAAACAAACAGGTTATATTTAAAAAAAAAAAAAAAAAAAAAAAAAAAAGAGGAAAGCGGGAAAATCAGAGGTGGTGATTAATAGACGACAAAATTATCCGTAAGTGGTAGGAAGTTGGTAGGAGAGAGGGTTGAAAATAGGAGGGAAGGGAGGAGACGAGAGGGGAAAATTGGGAGTTGACAGACGAGAAGGAGGAAAAGGCACGAGAAGAACGAGAGAATAAAAGAAAGGTGGTAGAAAAAGGAAGGAATGAAAGAAAAGAAAACGAAAGAAAAATGAAAAAGAAAACAGAAGGAAAAGAATAGAGGGAAAGAAAATGTAAAAAAGAACGAATGAAAAAGGACAGATCGAAAGAAAAAAGCAAGAAAATACAAGAAAACGAAAGAAAAAAAGATGGAATGAAAGAAAGAAAGAAAGAAAGAAAGAAAAGTATATAGAAAAGAGAAATACCATTGGCTTACTTGTTCTTTTCATGACATTGATATTCTTTTAATATATTTTTTACATTAATATCTAAAAGGATTTGTTATTCTATGTAAAGGGCAATTAGACATTTTTTCTGGTGTGTCAAAGTGGGTTATTTAATGAAGTGTTTGATATTATGGATGCATCGTTCATTGGAGATATCTGATGGACGGTTTTGGTCGGTGAAAGAAAGTCTCTCTCTCTCTCTCTCTCTCTCTCTCTCTCTCTCTCTCTCTCTCTCTCTCTCTCTCTCTCTCTCTCTCTCTCTCTCTCTCACTCACACACACACACACACACACACACACACACACACACACACACACACACACACACACACACACACACACACACAGAACTAACCACTACATCCTCACTATTTGCGTGCATGTTCCTTGTCTTCACCAACCCATTAATCTACATACCCTCTCTCTCTCTCTCTCTCTCTCTCTCTCTCTCCCCGTTCACTTCCAGTCACATCCAACCAAAACCTCTCAAACTTCTGGCAATTTTCCTTCTATCATTACCTTTCACCTGCGGAGGAAGTTGTTAGCGTGTGGACAGTGTGGATGTAGGTTTTATAAGGCTCATTTTCTGGTACCTTCGGGCTTTGAAAGTTCCGTAACACCTCATTCTGGGCGATTTATTTTTATATATTGCACCTGTAGATTCTTTTGTCTTTCATATTTGTCTTTTAAATGTCACTATACCTTCTGTGAATAACATGCAAGGTATTCTTAATCAGTTTTGCGTACCGGTATTATTTTCTCTGTTTGCAGTTGTTTTTATTTTTTTCCCTATGCTTCTCAGGGACATTTTTCATCCTTATCAGTTTCCTTCATCAGCTTTTTCCTAACCCTTTCATTCTTTTTCACTATCACTTCTCCGTCACCCTGTCCATCACTTTCACTCTCTCTTCCCTGTCACCTTCTCCATCATCTTCCCCGTCATTTCTCTTGTCTTTATATAATTTTTTAATACACTTTCTCAGACTCTTCGCACCCGGTCTGCTAGGAGAGGTCTGGAGTGGTCTGGGCGTGGTCTGGTGCATGAGGGGTTGTTGCTTGTAATGGTGGTTGTGATGGTTGTAATTGTGGTTGTGGTGGTTGTAGTGGTGGTTGTGGTGGTTGTAGTGGAGGTTTTGGTGGTTGTAGTGGAGGTTGTGATGGTTGGAGTGTTGGTTGTGATGGTTGTAGTGGTGGTTGTAATGGTGATTATAGTGGTGGTTGTAATTGTAATTTGTAGTTCTTATTTTTCTGTTCCACCTCCAGACGATTTACATTCAGCTTAGGGGTGACCTGGCGTAAGGAAATGGAAAAATATCTATCAGTCAGTCACTCTATCTATCTGTCTGTCCATCAATGTATCTATCTGTTTTGAGAAAGAGAAGAGATAACCTAGAATTTTAAGTAATAGTCTCAGCCCCATTCCTCCTAAAACCCCTCCACCCTTCCCCATAAAAAGTTGTCATCATACATAAATGGTTAATAATTGTTTCGCCCCCATTCCTCCCACTATCCCCACGCCCTTTCTCACCACTGATACTCCCCCTCTCTTTCTCAGCGATCTCCCTCCTCCACGTCTTCCCCAACTCCGCACCTCCCCTCCCCAACTCCTCTCCTTACCTTTCTTCTCTCTGCTTCCCACCTACCTCCTCATACCCCTCCTCCTCCTCCTTCTCATGCTCCATCCCCAACGCCCCTCCCCATCTTACTTCCCTCCCCATGCATTTTCCCTCCCAATACCCTTCCCATACTCTCCCTCCCCACCTCTCTTCTTCCCCATCTCCCTCCTCCCCATAATCCAAACCTCTCACTACCCTTTTGCACGTCCCACCCCACCTAGTTCCCCATTTTCTTCCCCACTTTCCTCCCCACCGCCCCTCTTCTCCATCGCCTTCCTCCCCATAACCCTGTCCTCACGCCCCTCTCCCCTTCCTTCCCCATTTTTTTGCTCACTTTTCTCCCTACCTCCCCTGCTCACACCGCCTTCCCCTCCCTCCCCACCCACTGCTCCTCTTTCCTCTCCCTCACTACCTGCTGCGCCTCCCCAGGGTGCTCCATTAGGGGGAATTATGTTGTTCTTTGCGCCGCCCGTGCTCATTATGGCGCCTTCCTTTACCATTCTGCTCTTCACATTCGACTCATTTCTCATCTTCTCTCACACCCATTTAGCTCCTTCACTCTCTCTCCAACCCATTTTTTTTTTTCCCTCTCCCCATTTAACTCAGCTGTTTCTCGACCCATTTTTCTTCTCTTACCCCATTTAACCCCATCACTACTTCTCCCCGACCCATTTTTTTTCTCTCTCACTCCATTAAGCTTATCCAATAATTCTCTTCCTCTCATCATTACCACTAGTTATTCTTCCTTTTTCTTTTCATGTTATCCCTTTCCATCGCTCGTCCTTCCCTCTCCCCCTTCCAGTTCTCCTCCTCTTATTTCTTCTTTTCTCATTCCATTTTTTCCTTCACCATTGCCTTTTATCCCTGTCAGTTTCTCTTACCCCCTCATACCTTTTCCTTCCTTACCATTTCTCTCATTTTCTTCTCAAATAATTTTTCTTCATTTCTTGCACCAAACTGTTCCTTTACCACTGACCATCTCTTCCTTCCACCCACTCTCTTTCTTTTTCTCTACCTTTTGCTTTCTCACCCCATTTCATTCCTTACGTCCCCATTCGACCCTTTCATCTATTTCTTTCACCCTATTTCATGCCTTACCGCCGCTTGTCCTCCTTCCCAGTGAGTCGACCTATTTTTCTTAACTTCTTATTGCATTTCATTTAATTTCTTGCTTTCTCATCCCGTTTCTTTCCATTGACCTCTCAACCCTGTGTTTTTGCTCTTTCATATCATTTATTTCATATGCATTGCTAGCCTTCCCCCTTGCCAGTCCATTTCCCTTGCTCACTTATCCATTCCATTTCTGTTTCCTCCTTCCCCCTCAGTTTCTGACCCATATATCATGTCCTTTCGTTTCATTTCTTTTCATTTCATTCATTACCTGTTACTCCCTCTCCCGCTTTCAACCCACATTTATTTTTAATTCATTTATTTCCCTACCTTTGCCCCCTCCCCTTCTCAGCCCTGTCACTAAATATAGGGCATTCAGTCCATTCATTAGCTCCTTCAGTTCCATTTTTACGACACGCGTGGAATACTTGGGTAGCATTCTTTCTTATCTGCCTACAGGGACTTCTACCTTTCTCCCACCGCTTCATTTTTATTTTTTTATGTTCAGGTCATTTTTTATACCCGTTTCATTCTACTCTTTCACCTTGTTCTTTGCTTTATTATTATTATTGTTATTATTATTATTATTATTATTATTATTATTATTAGATATATTGCTTCTCTTTTTCGTACTTTTTTTCTTTTCTCTTCGTACTGCATATTTCCCCTTCCGTTTAATTTTGCCGTCAATTATAATCCTCTGTTCCTTTATCAACACCTCATTCCTCCTTTCTCTTCTCCTCTCTTTATCTTGCGTATTTCTCTATCCCCAACATCAATTTTGCTTTCGCTACTCATTTTTTTATATATTCTTACTCCCTTCATGTTGTTTTTATTTCCATCCTATTATTCATCTTCGCCTTATTCATTTTTTCTCCTCCGCTCTTCTCTTCTTGCACCATTTCTTCTCTTCCAGTTAGTTTCTCTTTCCGCGTCTCATATCAATTTCTCTTTTCATTTTCTTTTCCACCTCAATTCATTTAGTTTCCTGCCCTTTGCTAAATTTCTGTTTCTGCTCTGTTGCCTCCATTTCTCACTCCGTTTCGTCCTTCTTTTTTGCTGCGTGTTTCTGGATATTTCGCTTTGTTTTTTTTTCCTCCTTCCCACTTCTAACCACTTCCTGCCTTTCCTAGCAATTTCTTTTACTACCTATAATTTTCACTTGCTGTTTCATATATATCCCATGACTCTTTTAATCATGCCCCTTGATTTTCTGCTCTGCTCTTCCTTTTTCATTTTCTGCCCAGTTTTCCACCTCTCCTCGTTCATTTTTCTCCTTTCTACCTCCAGTTTCTCCACCTCCCATCCCTCTTTGTACCCCTTTCCCGTAACTCTTCTTTTTCTCCCTCCCATCAATAAACTTCCTATCTTTCACCCTGTTCTGTAATCCTTTCCACGTTTACATATCCTCTGCTATATTTTTTTTTCCTATGTCCAACACCATCCATCATTACTATCCCCTCCACTACTTCTATTTTCTACCATCGACCGCATCGTTTCATCGCCCACTCCATTCTAAATCTCTCTGCCCTACTTTCATATCCCTTAGGGCATTTTTCTTCCTCTCCATTCTCCATCCTTCCCGTCCCTTCAGTCTTCTGCCTCCCATTCTACTATTTCCATTCCCTCCTGCCTCATTCTTTATCCCATTCTCCCTTCATCTCATTCTTCCAGTTTTCTCTCCTCTGGCGTATTTATTTCTTCACACCTCATTTTTCTCCATCTTCCTTCCACCTTTCAGTTTCTCACCTCCTTATTATTATTATTATTATTATTAATATTATTATTGTCTGTCCTGTCCATTCTTCATCTCACATCCACAGACTTTAATCCATTTTATTTTTCGTCCCTCTCTCCACACTTCTGAATTTCCCATCTCCTATTTCTTCTTTATTTATTTGTTATTCATTCCATCCTTATTTTACAGTCCGTCTCGCTCGTTACTTGAGTCCATACCTCTGTTATTTTTTTTCTTACCTCATCCGTCGTCCCAGTCTTTTCTTTTTTCCCTTCTGTCTTTTACTGTATATCTCTGTTCCTTCATATTGCTTTCCACAGTCCCTATCCCTCGCTATCTTATCACCTTATCAAAGTTTTCTCCCATTGCACTCGCCAGCCCTTTCCGCTGTCTCTCTCTCTCTCTCTCTCTCTCTCTCTCTCTCTCTCTCTCTCGCCTTGGTAATTCTAAGCATGCATGTCTTAAGGGAGGTGACCTGGGGAGTGTGTGGCGTGGTGGTGAAACGTGTTCCACTCTAGGGCCAGCGGGTCAAGATATACGTAGCGGCAGTGTGGAACAAACGTATAACTTCAGTGAACAAATGTATAACTTCATTGTCTTACGCGTTCCACACCACGCCATGTTCGCCCATAGCATAAATCGCAAGATACTAGATGTTACGTAATATTCAGAAGGCATGCTATACTCTGCTTGAATATACTGTATGAATATGTTGATTTTAATATATGAACTTTGAATATTCGGGCTTAAAAAATCATATACTATTTTTTGCATATATATTTGCGGTCTGGTTTTTGTTATAATTTTCATACATTGATATTTGTATGATATGAATATTTTTATGTATATGTATAGCTTATTGGGCTTTGTAAACCAGTACGTATATGTATCTGTATGTATATCTATGCATAAGCTTACGTCATTTACGTGTTTAATGAATATACTGCCAAAAAACAAATAGAATAAGCAATTTCCAATGGCAAATATTTAAATACTCGTCCATATTAGTACATATATAATTGTAGTGCGTGAGGTGAGGTGAGGGGCAGCATGCAGAGATAGCAATGAGGGAGTGGCAGGTGTGGGGGAGGATGTTGCAATAGGGGGCGTGGGGGTATGATGGGAGGGAGAAGGGGGGTGATGGAGGGGGAGACTGGCGCAACGGGAGCAAGGTCGAGGACGTGGGGTGATGGGGACGGGGGAGAATAGCGGGATTTTTGTAGTCTCCCCAGGACCTAAAAATTGTATAAATATTGAATTGGATATAGAAGCTCACGGAAACATTTTTATTTATTTATTTATTTATTTTTTAAGAGTTACCCCAGGTGGCATTGTGAAATTAAAGAAAAGTAAGATATACAGTAAATAGAAAGAGGTTAAAAGAAATGAAGAGTTTGGAAGGACAGTGAATGCAATGGTTAGAATGATGATGACGATGAAGTTAATGAGGAAGAGTAGTAAAATGAATGATGACAATTGATGATATTATGGACGATGATGGTAATGATGATGATGGTGACGACGACCACAGTGACAAAAACAAAAACGATTATGATAATGATGATGAACATGACATTTATGGAACCCGACCCCATTTAGCCAAAGTTGATATTTCGACAGTACTTCATTTCGCCTCCGTTATAAAGCTCACCCTGAACCAGCAATGCAGTCGACCTTGCATCAGGAAAGAGAGCTGTATCCGAGTTCAGCCCGAATGTGAGTTGAACCGAGACTGAGAACACACGCTGGGGGGGACATAATTATTAACACCCGTGGCGAAGTGGGAGAGAGGGAGCGAAGTATCCAACGCGGCACCAGCTGAGATCGTGTTTACAAATGTGGCGCCTTGTCGTTTGGGATAAAGTGTGTGTGTGTGTGTGTGTGTGTTGAAAGTTGATATACACGGGGTGATATCACTGAAGACAATGTATATTTGCATAATGGACTTGTTGGCTTAAGTATTATCAGAGTTATTTACTGTGTTTTTATGGACACGTATTTTTCTTTTAGTTTTATTTTTGTTGTCATTATTATTATTGTTATTATTATTATTATTATTATTATTATTATTATTATTATTAGTAGTAGTAGTAGTAGTAGTGGTATTGTTAGCACTGGATTTCTGTTGGTTTAAGAATTACCAATATAATAGAACTGTGAGATAAGACCAAGGAAAAAGTTAATGGAAGTGGAATACTGTGTACCCTGTCCGTCCTTCAGAGAGAGAGAGAGAGAGAGAGAGAGAGAGTACCATGGCTGCCAAATCCATCATTGCATTGGTATGTAGTGGGGATCAACTATGTAGGGTTTACCATACTCTCTACCCGCATTCCACACACACAACCCTTTCACTACTGGGGCAACTCTTCTTCACTGTAATCTTGCTGCCTCCAGATATTTCTCATGCAGATTTAGAAAGCCGATTTGCAGTGAAGGAAATAGATAGAGTCTCCAGTATTGTCCCCTATGCAATTATTTTTTCTGTTTTCTTAACCCCAGATGATTCATGCCTTATCCTTCCACCCCCTTCTCTAGTCATCATTCCGCCTTCACATCCTCATCACACTTCTCATTTCTCACATCTTTTAAACGCATTCTCTTAAACACCCCTCATACACACCTCACATACCCTTCCCATCCCTTCACACACACTTCATATACCCTTCCCATCCCTTCACACCCACCTCACATACCCTTCCCATCCCTTCACACACACTTCACATACCCGTCCCATCCCTTCACACCCACCTCACATACCCTTCCCATCCCTTCACACACACCTCACATACCCATCACATCCCTTCACACACACCTGACATACCCTTCCCATCCCTTCAGACCCACCTCACATACCCTTCCCATCCCTTCACACACGTTTCATGCTGGTACTATATTTTCCAATCATCTTTTCCTTCATACATTCACCTTCCCGCCTTCACAGTCTAACCACACTTCCCATTCCCCCAGCAATAATTCCCCCTCCTTTCCCTCCCCCCTTACCACCTTTTCCTCCTGCCTCCCCTCCCCCCTTACCACCATTTCCTCCTCCTTCCCCTTCCCCGTCCCTTTTCCTCCTCCATTTCCCTCCCCCTCCTTCCCCTTCACCGCTTTTCCTCAGCAGTAACCCCTCCCCTGCATTTCCCTTCCCCTTCATTCACCACACTCTCTCAATTCAAATCCCCTCACCTCCATCCCTATCCTTCCTCCCCTCCCCCTTCTGTCTTCCTCACCACTGACCCACAGCACATACTATCCTCTTCCTTCCCCACCCCTCATTCCTTCTCTCATTCCTTCCCCAACTCCCCATCCACCTCCTCGCACTCTCCTTCTCCTATCCCCTCCGTCCCCCTCCCTCTTTCACACTACCCAACCCCTCCTCCTTCCTCTCCCTTCCACCCCACTCCTTCCACAACTCGCCATCCACTCCCTCTCACTCTCCCCCTCCTACCCCACACCCACTCCCTCCCCCTCGTCACCACCAACCCACGACATGCCTGGTGGGGGAATAAAAGTGTGTGTAGAGTCATATCATCAATTATAGAGCACCAGAGAGGAGGGGAGGGAGGGTGAATGGCGAAAGTAAATGTATGATGTGAATACCTTTACCGCCGGAGCGTCTGTTTTGTTTTAGAAGTAATTTGAAAGCTAGATTACTCGGCCCAGGTAGCTTCGAGTGAGGTGGTAATTGTATTAAAAAAAAATATCCGTTCTCTTGGTTTTCGTCCAGAGCTGAGAAATACGTCGTTTGGGGAGAATTTTTCATTTTTCCTTAGAACGCTATATAAGGACAAGAGAGGATAACTACTATAGGCTAGTTGAACCATGCCAGGCAGCTCCTACAAGGGTGATTACTAGAATAAGACAAGGATAGCAAAGAAGAAGGCGAGATTTCTAGTTAAAAATAGTCTTCCTCAATCCTTCAGTACGAGGAATTTTTTGTAGTCTATACTCTGTTCACTTTAACTGGGCGTAAAATTGTCATCTCTTTACCTTGACTGCTGAACCATATCAAGAGATTAATACTAGAAGACGGTTTAGTCACGAAGAAGTGCTATGGAAAGGATGTGGGACCGAAATATTTTCTTCCTCTGTCACTAAGCTACAGGAAAGAGGCTGATGCGGGGCCAGACTCTCAGCCAGTTTAAAGTGAGTGGACTATAGTTATGTTGTACCTGTCCTCTTCACCTGTGGGGTTTTTGGCTAAGCTGAATGGGATCATGTGGCCGTAGCAGGAGCACAAAAATCACCATACTGCTCAAAAGGACGAAGACAGAGCCCAGCCTCCTGTTCCTCTTCTCGCAGCCACAAAGCTCAGCATCGAAGACTCTGAATAATCGCTGGTGTGACCTCAATACCCGCCTCTTGATGCAGGTCGGGTCAGGTCAGATATTTCCCTCTATCCGGCCATCTTATCTCGACCCCGAAAAATTTGGGGGAAAAAGTCTTGCCTCTTAGATTTTTCCCCAGATATCGGCGACCCGTTTTTGCGTTTAACTGTTCTCATGGGGATATTATTACTCTGTTTAACTTGATTTATTATTATTATTATTATTATTATTATTATTGTTGTTGTTGTTATTATTATTATTACACTGGCTATACGATTTTATTTTTTTTATTACTCTGTCAGATTGAAAGGTTATATTTTTTTTTCATACGATGTTCGTATGTATAACTTGCAGTATTTAACTATGGAGTCAGAGTGGCTGAGTGGTATCGCGTTCGCGATGCCCTGTGATCGAGGGGGAGGAGCAGGAGGAGGAGAAGGATCAGGCAAGGATTAGCAGGAGGAGGAGGATGAGAAGAAGAAGTAGGAGGAGGAGAAGGATCAAGAGGAGGAGGAGGAGGCGGAGGAGAATGAGGAGGAGGTCAGCGACGAAGAGGACGACTAAATGGCATAAATATAAGTAGTTTACCTGAATATGTGGCTAATCAGATGCCCGAGATGACCTGGGGGACGAAAAGGTCACATGAGAGTATGGGGTTAAGGTCTATGTGTTTTGAAATGTCCGTAGCGAAAGATTCCGGGTCAGGCTGATGGAATGATGGAATATTTGTGGATGTTCTGAGATGGGGAGGAGAAGTATCTATTTAATTAAAATCAAATTGTGTTTTTTAAAGTAGATTCTGTGACATTTGTATTTTCGTGTCTGTAACTCTTCTTGTCTACTGAGGAAGGCAATAATTGTGCTTTGAAACACACACACACACACACACACACACACACACACACACACACACACACACACACACACACACACACACACACACACACACACACTGTCTCTCTCTCTCTCTCTCTCTCTCTCTCTCTCTCGTGGGTAATACAGCACCCGTGGTAATCCAGTCAAGACTCTGTATGTTTTCTGATATTTTCCATAATCCTTCTACTACAAAAGTCAGATGGCCATACGAATCAGCTTAACAGAACCACCTGAGATACGAACCAGCTTAACAGAACCACCTGGGATACGAACCAGGTGTAGATGAGCCGTTACAAGTGGAAATGTTGGGTGAGAGAGAGACACACAGGTTAGTGCTAGATTTCTGTATTATCTGTAACGACTCTGGCTCTAATACTGGGTTCTGTGTAGCCCGAAACGTTAGAGAAAATAAATCTAGCTCTAACCTGTGTCTCTCTCCCACCCAAATCAAGCTCTATTCTATATCTCTCTCCCATCAAAAATTTTCATACGAATCAGTATTTTATAACCACAAATATCTCTTGCCCTAACCCTCGCTCTCCCCAAGGTCAGTCTGTCTCCTCTCCTGTTTTCACTTCTCTTCGTCGCTCCCAGATATCTCGCTGGCAATAAACATACGATCAAGTAGGTAGGTCAGGTCATGTGTGTGAGGGAAGGGAGGCCTAAGTTAACCTAGTTCGCCCTTACTGTTACCCAACCGCATCAGGTCAACCACAATCTCGCCACTCGCAACCGAAGGCCTTCATTTTTTTTTTTTTTTTTTCCTGGAGTTTTTAATTTAGTTTGCCTGTTTATTTGTTAATATGATTTCGGAAATATTTATAGCACAGCGCGCGTACAACTATTTGGGTTTACCTGAACTAATAATAAATTCTGCTTTTTATTGAGGGAGAAATGCTGGTGCTGAGCTTTTACTTCTCGTTTATTATTATTATTATTATTATTATTATTATTATTATTATTGGAAAGAGGGGGAAGGGGTTCGAGGGAATGGTGACAGAGCCTATAAAGGGAAATCAGTGAACCTAAGTGACCCCCAGCGATGTTAATCCGTACTACAGGTGAGCGTAAGCAACATCTATACGGAAACTAATGTGCCCTTAGAAAAATAAATCCACACACTGAGGATATTTTCTGTCCTGTACTTAACACATACTGATGGTGAAGCTGTGTTTTTTTTATTTTTAATTTATAGGCCTTCTTCTGTTATCCTCCTTTTCATATCAACTTATTCTTAAACGCAGACGTTGGATTTATGCTAATGAGATAAATGCAAGTATATGTTATCGGTAATCGCTGTTTACCGTCTCTTAAACTGCATTTCACTGACTCTAGATACACATCGCTGACTGAAATTTAGTGATAATGTTTAACTGCAACAACTAAGATGATACATGATTTTTTTTTCCATAACTTAAAATCTACACCGACACTTTGGCTAGGGATTCAGTCCTCGAGGTCCAGTGAACTCCCCACACATCAGCATCGCACAAGAGGCCCTACAGTGAACGGATTCTCAACCTCACATGTCTCCACTTGGGTACTAGTTTCCATAATCTGTGTTTTGAGATCTTAGCAATCCTTCGTTTAACAATGGGGTATATGAAACGGATGTATTTATTTATTTGTTTATATTTTAGTCTCGTGTTGGTACTCCCCGAGGAACTGAACATAAAATACATGAAGCAAATTTTCAGTCTTCAGGCTATTCTTTTCGACAGCCGAGGTTTAGATGCACATTTTTGCAAAACCATAGCCCACTTATGTATCAGCTCAGTTTATATTTAACTCATTGTTTCTACTGAACGTTTGAGTGCGTGGAAAAAGGTTCAAAGTCGTGTCCTTGCCATGTGACCCACCCCAACACACGACGCCTTGGTCATGAGTCCGGCCTTTAGCAATAGAACAAAAACAAGCAGAGTGAGATGCGCTCCAGTTTCACCATGATTTATGTGTACGTTTGTGTACGCGGCCAACGATGCAGGCTTATACCATTGCTCGTCTGGCAGATGTCTAGCCTTGTGCAATGCTGATCTACCTACCTGTGCTTCCTTTACCTCCATGTACAACTACCTCACTACGTCACTCCTACAGGTATATAATTCTCTTTGTATTGTAGAATATAAGATTAATATGTATAATAAGATATTCTAAAAGTGTTTTGTGTATTAAACAAATATTTACTGGACCTAGGAAAAGTTTAGTATGAATCAGTCAAGGAATACAGACAAAATTTCAGTCTAGTGAGCTTTACTGAATGGTAACCTCGCCTGACCGAAACACTGTGACTACATAAAGACTTCTCCTCAGCAGCTATTTCCGTAACAAGGAATTTTTTTACATTATGCCCAGAGTCTGATGTGCAGATATTTGTTATTTCTTGGTCATTTCATTGAGGCCATCACCAGACGCTTGTATTTGCCTGCAATCTGATTGGAATGTACAGTACGTGCATTTGATAAGGCCCTACATTTCTGCACTTTTTAAAATTTTGTCTTTCTGTCTCATATTTTCCTCCCCCTCTTTCCTCCCCTCTCTTTTCACCTCTCTTCCCCTTCCTTCCCTTCCCTTTCTACTCCCTTTCCCCCTCGTCTCCCCAGGTCTGTTCTTCTCATCCTGACCACTCACAAACACACCCCTTCCCACCGACCAAACATCACCCACCTTTCTAATGCTGGTACTGTAAACAATAAGCCAAGTGGTACCTTCGCCTTCTTCACCTTCCCCCCTCACCCCCCGGCTTCCTCCCCTACCCCCCGCGCTTCCGTTCTTGCCCCCTCCCTTCCCCATACTTTCCTTTCCCATACATCACCATGCCCATTAATCTTATCTTCTTGTCCCTTCTCCTTTGAGTCATTCCCCAACCCTCCCCAGGTGTCTTTCACGTCCTCTTTCACCAAGCACCACAATACCTGGTATCCATTCATATTTTTTGCATCTTCATATTCCTTTTCACATTTAATTTTCTCTCGGTTCTGTCTTCTGTGCCATAACATTCACACGACTTTCCATTCCTCTTTCTGTCCTCTTCTTCCTTCTCCATCTGCCTTTTCTTCCCCCATACAACACTATCAGTTTATCGTGCTTGATTTTCACAATACTCTGTTCACATAACCTTGGCCAAAAACTGCCAGTATCCCATCTTGAAGGCTTAACAGTCACGAAAGATTTACACTAGAACATGATGCTAGTCACGAAGAAGTTTTATGGAAAAGATGGAGGGTAGTGCTGTTAATAATTTTCTGACAATGTGCTACGGGAAATATGACGAAAAGTGACGAATATCTCAGCCAAGTTAAAGTAGACGAAATACAACAACCTCATGTTCTCTCTTCATCTCCTTCATTGTCAGGATTAACTCATTCTCACAGACTCTCTCCTACTGTCTTACATAATCCTGCTCACCTTTACCTTGTTTTTTTTTTTTTTTCCCTCCCTCTCCACATTTGTATATTGTCGTCTTCTCTGTCTAATAACACGTCCCTCCCCACATCACCTCTCTCCTTCTTCCTCCTTCTCCTCCTCCTCCTCCTCCTCCTCCTCCTCCTCCTCCTCCTCCTCCTTCTCCTCCTCCTTCTCCTCCTCCTCCTCCTCCTCCTCCTCCTCCTCCTTCTCATCATCATCATCATCATCATCATCATCATCTTCGTCGTCATCATCACCACATCTCCTCTTTGCCTTCACCCCTCACAAAAACTTGCTCTATTTAGCGGATAAGGAAAACGGGAGCTGCATCATGTGTGTTTGTTTGGGTGAAGGGAATGACGAAAGAGAGAGAGAGAGAGAGAGAGAGAGAGAGAGAGAGAGAGAATGGAGAGAGAGATTTATCAAGGCACACTGACCACACACATAAATTACCATCCCTGCGAGGTGATCCGGTTAGAGAGAGAGAGAGAGAGAGAGAGAGAGAGTAAAAGAAAGAGAGAGGGAGGCTAGAGGGGCAAGTGATCAGAGGTCGAATATGTCACTTCAGTTTCCATTTTTTCAAGAATTTTCGAGACAACGGCAGAATATATGTCTTTTAAAAACATTTATTCTTTCCTCTCTGTCTGTTCCTTAAGGGCACTAGGTAGGTGGAAACGCTGAACAGAATTCTTTTTTTTCTTAAAGCAAATGTAAGGGTTGATCTTTCATTTTTCGTATTTTTATGATATATTTTGCTCTCTCTCTCTCTCTCTCTCTCTCTCTCTCTCTCTCTCTCTCTCTCACACACACACACACACACACACACACACACACACACACACACACACACACACACACACACACACACACACACACACACACACACACACACACACACACACACACACACACACACACACACAACACGCACACCATACGAATTCAGAAAGAGAGAGGAGTGAGCTAATTCTAAAATGCCACAGAGACAAGTTCACAAGGAATAAGGTGAACGTAGGAGAACAAGAAGAGGAGAAAATATGTCTGCATGAAGGAAGGAAAAATCTGAACATATGAACGAATTAATTAATGCAAGAATGAGGGAGTGACTGAGTAGCCTATTTCGCTGGGCATGATGTTGACACTTTTCCCAATTTTCTGCTATCATTTTTCCCTATTTTATGCTATCTCTTTTCCCAATTTTATGCTAGCTCTTTTCCCAGTTTTCTACTGTCTCTTTTCCTAATTTTATGTTATCTCTTTTCTCAATTTTATGCTGTCTCTTTTCCCAATTTTGTGCTATCTCTTTTCCCTATTTTGTGCTATCTCTTTTCCCTATTTTGTGCTATCTCTTTTCCCTATTTTATGCTATCCCTTTTTCCGGTTTTATGTCGTCTCTTTTTCCCAGTTTTATGCTAGCTCTTTTCCCTATTTTATCCTGTCTGTTTTCTTGTTTCTGGATCCTTAGGTTGGAAATAAGATGATGATGATGATGATGATGATGATGATGATGATGATGATGATGATGATGATGATGAGGAGGAGGAGGAGGAGGAGGAGGAACAGGAACCCACAAAGACACGTTAATCCATCGAATTAAGTCTTTATATATGAATTAATTTATTTTTGTTTATTTTAGGCATTAATTATTCTTACTATTCGAACTGGGGAGTTAGATACAAGCGTCATTTATCCCATCATCTATGAGGAACCCTTTTCGAGTTAAATAAAATCGTCTTATAATAAAAAAAACTAAAATTTATATTACATGATCCTTGTAGTAAAGGTGGTAACACAGGATCAAGTGAATTTAGAACAAGAACAAGAGAACAAGAACAAGAAGAACAAGAATGCCAGGTGGGGTAACAAAGGTAAATACGTCTACCTGAGCATAAATACTACACCTGTCGATCTCACCTGTCCTCTTATCACTTTCATCGAGACTTCCCCTTATAGCTTAATGGAAATGAGCTTGTCTTGTCACTCGCTGCAAGGAAAGGCCAAGGAAGTTATTATCTTCTTATCAGTGTCGTCCCTCCCATCACTTAGTAGGGAAACACTGAATATATTACTGAAGAAAAGAATATTGGTTATCTCTATGATATGGTCTTATGATGGAAGTGACAAGCCCGTGTTACTTATGAGGAAGGAAATGAATATATGAGAGAGAGAGAGAGAGAGAGAGAGAATACTGGAAGCCGATCTGGTACACCTGATTTTCCTATCCCGCTTTTCCATTTACCTATACTTTTTGATCACTTCAGCCCAAAGACGTCTTTCTGGTTCTTGCTAACCTTAGACGCTTTCATATTTTTATCATTTATTTATTTATTTACTTATATTTTACTTAGGAGAGACATTTCACACTGAAGGGGTTAGATACAGCCTTCATTAACGCCTTCACCACAAAATGTCTTCCCAGGCTGAATAGAATCGTCTAGAGGAAGCAAGAATAATTCCTTGAGACGTCTGTAGTTCCAGATTAACGAAGGTTGACGAGTATTAGTAGTAGTAGTAGTAGTAGTAGTAGTAGCAGTAGTAGTAGTATTTTACATCGGTGGGTCTTGTGAAAAAGCAGCCAGGAGTACTTCAGAGGATTTCAGATGCCCAAACCCCGTCCATGCCCAGGCCTGTGATCAATCGTGCGGCCTTATGATCAGCAGTCCACATCCACGTCATCTTCTCCCTCATGGCAGTCAGTACCCCAGATTATGCTGCCTGTCATGTCACGTGGCCTGTCTGCTGTATCACGTTCACTTTCGACCGCCGCAAGAATGATTATGTTTGAAGAAGGAAATACAGTATTTACCCGAGTCACCCCAAGCAGACAGGCCACGAAGAAGAATAAGAAGGAAGAGGATTATTATTATTATTATTATTGTTATTATTATTATTATTATTTATGCTTGTTGACCACACGAGGTTCAGTTAAAGCAGACGTTCATTTTTCTACTAAGTCACAATCTTCTAGAACACTGCAGTCGGTTAAATACAGGTCCCCAAATGTAATGCTTGGTGAAGGGATAAAGGGGAAACAGACTGAGTCCCCAAGTCTGACCGGTTCAAGAAGAGAGAGAGAGAGAGAGAGAGAGAGAGAGGTCGTTGTAGTGTAAACAGTGACTGGTGTTTTATACGCTAGCGAATCATATTGCTGGTATTTCACTCTGTCTTTTTTCCTCTTCTTCTTTGTAGTCTTAACTCTTTTCTCAGTTAGCCTCGCACTTCCTTCTACCATTCCTTCTTATTCCTCCCCTTCCACCGTCATAATAATCATTTTCTACATATTTCTCCTTCAGTCCTTACACTCTTCATCTTGTTTGTAAATTGTCTTATACTTTACTCTCTCTTCCTCGCACTTCAGTCCCTCTCACTTCATTTTCCCCTCCTCCTTTCTCTCCATCCCTCTTCCTTTACTTCCTTTCCTCTTCTTCCTCCACTCTCCTCATTTTACAGCCTGCTCTCATTTCCTCATTCATTTCTCCATCCCCCTTCTTACCAAAATCCCCTTTTCTCCACCTATTCTCCTGCATCTCTCCTCTCTCTCCCCACCTCTCTTCACCTCCTCTCCCCCGTCTTCCAAACCTTCACGGCACACCCCAGCCCGCCACTCCCCTTTTTACGAGCAGATTGAGCTTTAGGTAACATGACACATTACGACCCTCACCTTTTCTCTTATTCTCATATTCCTGTACCTCTCTTTCCCACTTCTGTTATCATTCCTTTTCTTTCACCTCTCTCCTCGTACATTCCCCCTCTTTCCCCGCTTCCACAACACACCCCAGCATCCCACCCCATCTTTTCCCTCCTCCTCCTCCTCCTCTTGTCCCACTTCTCGTCCTCACTTCCTACTCTCTTCTTTTCCTCCACCTCTGCATTCTTTACCCAACTCCACAACTCACCTGCACACCCACCCCATCCCTCCCGTCCACACTTTCCAGTCTTTCTTATTTCCCCACCTCTCTCTTCTTCCTCCACCTCCACAATACACCCACACACACACCCAGCCCTCCACTCCCCCTTAAATACAAGCAGCTTCAACGTAAGGCAGCACAACGCATACACAGTGACCCTAATACGTCATCGTAGATCACTTTCCCACAGCCTCCCCTAAGCACACCCTCGGACGCTCCGAAATGAACAACCTGCGAGAACGAACCGCCATTGAACTCTCCATAAAGCTTCATTGATTCATAGAGCCTCGTGATCCGTCTTTAGGCTGCATCATCTCATATCATTTTGTGAACCCTCCATAAACTACGTTGACTCTTAAGATAAAACCACACTTATACTTGCCCGAAACATGTGATCAGCAAAGAAAAATGATGCACAGGGTACCGACCAAGGTTTATAATATTAGTGCGTCGGTATTAACCCAGTGTTTCATCCTATCGATCTCATGTTTCGAGCAAGTTGCGACACTCCTGTAGGACGCCGACGCACTTGCTCGAAACAGTGTGAAGCATATGGTTAACACACAGCAGAATTAGCGGAGTCTGGATCTTGGAGGCAACACTTCGCCACGTATCCCGTTGTCGATCAGATGTTAGGAGCAAGTGTGGCCGCATCATTAAGTTTTTGCTTTTTTATCTGAAGCATCTTTTAACGCGTATCATTTTGTGCATATTCGCCTGACGTTTCGATTGTGTATTAGTGGACACGGATTTCACTTGTATCAGTTTGTGCATAATATTCGTGTTGCGTATAAAAAGGAGCTGAAGATCAGAGAAGTGACCAGTTAGTGAATCAGCTCTTCCCAGTTTGGTCTGAAGATTATTATGAACTAGCAGATCATAGCCCAAGAATTCATTGTATAAATAACTGTTTTGGATGGGATGGTTTGACGTCGCGATGTGTTCACCTGACCTAAGGAAGATGCTGTCTTACTCAGGACGACTCATCTTTTATTCCTACTGATGCCAGACGAGTATATTGAGATGAAAGTGAGCCATAGAAGCCTGATTGTTAATTCCTTCCCTGTATACACCCAGCAAGATAAAATGAAACAACCCTGGGACACCGAAATGGCCAGACTTCAGACACAGGAGAATTTATCTGGTAAGTGTTTTAGATTCTGTAGCATCCTGTATCGTGTCATGGTATGTAATTTCGAATACTGCACCAAATACCAAGGGTGATATTTGCGTTTCTGAATGTTAAGTACAGATTGGATGCAACGCCCTTTTTATGAGAGGTTTACGTGAACTTAGTAATGAATGTGTTTATGTCCGTTGATTTCTCTGTTTTTGAGTTTATCTGTCTACCTGTCTTTCTGCCCACCTATTTATTTGTTTAACTATTCATTATATCTACCAATCCCCATCCATCCATCATCCATCCATCAGTCTCTTTATATATCTATCTGTCTATCTGTTTCTATCAATCTATCAGTCTCAATCTGTTTATTTATTTATTTGTCTGTCCATCTGTCTGTCAGTGTATCTACGTATCCATTTATATCCTCCCCACCCACCTAGCATACCAAAGAGTAAGAGGCTGCTAGGATCCCGTCTTGCCCTGGCCGCGACCCCATCTGTTGACCCGCATCCTTACATCCACAGCCAGGTCACAGTAATTGGCCGCCTTTGTCATTCGTTCTGTTGGTCGTCTGCGTTTTCAGCCTTCTCTGTGTGTTTCTCTGTCGTCTGTTGTTTCTTTGTGTTTTGTCTGCTGCGTCTCTGTTTATTCTTGCTACGTCTTGGCGATTAAACTCGAATTATGGAAGACTTTTCATGATGAGAGGAGTAGCTTGCTTTTTTATTTTCTTCTTCTTCTCGCAGCTATTTTCTAGATTCATCATCTGCTCCATTGACTCATGCTGTTCCTTTCTCTTCGCCCCACCTCTTCTTTGTGTCCTCTCCTTTCATCCCCTCTCCTCTTTTATCCTCTCCTCTGTTCCCCTCTCCTCCTTTATCCTCTCCTCTCCTATTCTTTCTTGCATCTCTTTTTCCTTTTTCCTTTGTCCATTTCTCTCTCGTCCCCTCTCCTCTTTTCTCCCCTCCTCTCTTCCCCTCTCCTCCTTTCTCCTCTCCTCTCGTCCCCTCTTCTTTTCTCCTCCCCTCTCTTCCTCTCGTTTTCTACCCTCGTGTCTTCTTCCTTGTCCTGTCACCTCCTTTCCAAAGCAAATTAAAATCACCTGGCAGGACGAATAATAAAATATAAAAGACGCCATTGAATTAAATAAAGTACGTTGACTCCTTTATCGCTTCGTCCTTGTTGCTGCCATGCGTTTTAATATTATTTTTTTTGCCTTACGTCTAGGCCAAATGTCCACGTAAGTTTTTTCCCTTCAGGATCACGTAGCAGCAATAAATCGTGCTTTCATTTACTTTATTTTTTCGCCTTGTGTAATTCAGTGTGCCATCATTCATGTGACGGCAGAAATGTAATTCAGTTTTACTCTCTCTCTCTCTCTCTTAGCTTTCGGTTTGTTAGCTTCTCTGTCTGTCTGTCTGTTTTTTAATAACTTGTATAATGTTTGAATTTATAATAATACAATAAGTATCTATTTTACATAACATCTAATTATTATGCCACACTTCCCTTCATTCCGTATACTTACGCAGTCCCCTTTACTAATGAACCCACATATACTTTTTTTTTTAATCGTGGATATTTTAGCAGTCAGTCAACCACTTTTTTATTTTTGCTTGTAAAACTCCTGAAGAACTTGCAGTTTTTTCCTCATTTTTTTTTCCTGCACTGGCGAACGTGCTACCACATTGCCCTTGACGTGAGATGAGATTAAGTGAGGTGAGGTGAATGAAGGGAATGAGTTGAGGTGAGATGAGATGATGTGAGGTCAGATGAAATGAGGTGGTGAAATGCGGTAAGACGAGGTGAAGTGAATGAGGGGAGTGTGATAAGGTGCGATGAAGTGAAGCAGGATGAGATGAGAGGTGAGGTGAAGTGAGATGAAGTAAGGTGACATGAGGTGAAGTGAGGCGAGGTGAATGAGCCTGGTGCCACTGTCCTCAATACGTCCTGTTCTTGCCCCACTTGGCCCCGACCCTCACTGTAACTGGACGTCTGTGTGTGTGTGTGTGTGTGTGTGTGTGTGTGTGTGTGTGTGTGTGTGTGTGTGTGTGTGGTGTGGGTGTTCGTTCGTTCGTTCGTTCGATTGTTTGCTTGTTTTTGTGTGCGAGCGTGCTTACTTGCGTCTCAGTGTACCCCCCGCCCGAGTGTTATTTTTCCCTGCATGCATCGGTGTCTGCCTCTCGAAATGCCTGTCTGCCTCTGTGTGTGTGTGTGTGTGTGTGTGTGTGTGTGTGTGTGTGTGTGTGTGTGTGTGTGTGTGTGTGTTTGTGTGTGTGTGTGTAGCGCGCGTGCATTTCTCCCTGCCTGCTTGTGTGCCTCCGTAATGCCAGTCTGCGTGTCCCTTTTCTTGTCTTACCTGACTGTCGTTGTGCTTCAGTGATTTTCAACTTTCAAATATTTCCTTTCATTTCCTGTATTAATATCTCCACTACCACATCTTGTATATATTTATTCCCGCTATCACCCGATGAAAAATACCTGTTTACCCTTTTCTCAGCTTTCAGTTATTCATTTCGCCTTTCATTTGTTTCTTTCACTATTAATTTCCCTGAGGTAGCTAAAGGTCTGGCTAATACATGACATTTTTATTTAACTATAAGGGAACCAATGGTCCTCTGAAAATCTAATCACCATCCAGCGTGCCATATTCCCCAAATCGAAGCGTGTTGTGTGTCCGCCTGGATGAGTGTTCGATAGAGTGGCTGCCCTTATCTGTTTTGCCTCCGTGCCTCTCAGTGTGCATCCCCGCTTCACTTCACGTCTTATTTGTACACCTGTCTGCATACCTGAATGCTTGATTGCTTACCTAATTAGCTGTCTCATTACCTGCTTTCTTTTTTGCCTACCTGCCTGCCTTGATGCTTCTTTGTCTGCTTTTTTCCTGCCTGTCTGACTGCCTTCTTCCCTGAGTGCTTGATTGTTTGCATAATTAGTTGTCTCATTACCTGCTCTCCTGCCTGCCTACCTGCATTCCTTCCAGCCTCTGTTCCTGTCTTTTTTTTTTTTTTTACAGTCTGCCTCTCTGCTTGTCTTCCTACCTGCCTTGCTGTCTAACTGTCTGCCTTTCTGCCTGTCTACCTCCCTGTCATCCTGTCAGTCTGCCTACCCGTTTTCTTGTCTGTCTGCCTCTCTGTTATCTTGCATTACCAACTTGTCTTTCTGCCTGCCTGCCTGTCTTGCTTTCTGCTTGTCTGTCTGCTGTCCTCCCTGCCTGGCTTTCTTCCCTCCCTCCTTCCTTTCTGCCTGCTGCATTCCTTCCTTCCCTCCTTCCGTCCTTCCTTCCTTCCTTCCCCTGTCTTTGCAACCCAGCCAGTTTGAATACATGCCTGGCTCTATATAGCTGGCTCAGTAAACTCTCTTGTCTCTCAATCCCTTCAGTACGATGACCTTATTTTTATTGCTTTATTCTGCTTACCTCTTGATTATTATGTCTTGTTTATTTAATTAGGGGAAACGTCTTTTAGTGAGGGGATTAAATGTCTGTTAATCTCTTCAGTACCATGACTTCACACACACACACACACACACACACACACACACACACACACACACACACACACACACACACACACACACACACACACACACACACACACACACACACACACACACACACACACACACACACACACAGACAGGGCCATTCACTTATCACTCAACACACAAAGACAAAACTAGGCGCCAGCACAATGTTAAACACACACACACACACACACACAAATATATATATAACACTTTTCATTGCCACGACCGGGAGGAAAATGCAATCGATTTGTTTTTTTTTTATCGAGCTAGTACACTCAGTTGAGAGAGAGAGAGAGAGAGAGAGAGAGAGAGAGAAGGGAAGAAAAAATATCCGATTATTTGGCATATGTGAAAGCGAGGTGCATCACTAATCAGTTCCCTAATGCTTTATTGAGCCCGTAAAAAAATAAATAAAACTAGTATATATTTTTTATGTATATATTTGCAAAGTTCAAGATCAACTTTCACATGCTTCCTTCGCTGTGTCAATGTTCGAATGCTATTTTTGGCCGGTGTACTATACTCATATTCCTCTCACAAACGTCCACCTTCTCACAGTGACTCACAAGCGTCCACCTTCTCACACTGACTCACAAGCGTCCACCTTCTCACACTGACTCACAAGCGTCCACCTTCTCACACTGACTCACAAACGTCCAGCTTCTCACACTGACTCACAAGCGTCCAGCTTCTCACACTGACCCACAAGCGTCCACCTTCTCACACTGACTCACAAGCGTCCACCTTCTCACACTGACTCACAAGCGTCCACCTTCTCACACGTACTCACAAACGTCCAACTTTTCCTATCCACTCACAGGGACCCCAAAAGGAATTACGAAGTCAGTGTCACAAATGCTGCTAAATTTGCCCTCACTAAGATGTCATATAGCATTTAAAAACACCTTGGAGAGAGAATAGTAGTCAGCCTGAAATAATTGCATTTCGAACTGGAGAGGTTAGATATGGACGTCTGTTATGGGGAATTCTCATAATCTGAATATAATCGTCTAGAAGCAACAAGAGTAAAATATAAAGGCGTACTAAAAGGGCTGAATAAAATCGTCTGCAGATAAGATTAAAGAAAAAAGTACCAACAGATGTAGCAAAAGGGCTAATGACCATGGCTGTACTGTACCATCTCAAACAATCTTCCTAAAGTCAAACAATAAGAGACACGCATTTCTCGAGATAAGATTTTCGTTATATTTCACCAGTTGTAAATTTTCCTAATATAAACCTGGAAAGATAGTTGCGTCTAAGATTGCACAGTCATGGATAAAAGTTTGCCTGCCATTCTCCCATGTCTACATCTCGCTAATGGCATTTTCGTCAATTTCCTTCCTGACGCATCACACCAGAGTCACCTAAGGGCAAAGAATCACATCAAACCTCTCACAGCCTAGGAGTATTTGCCAGCAGAGGAAACTGTGAAATTAGAGATTGGTTTAACTTTTGCCCACGGCTGAACATTACACACTCCCGTTGACCTCTACCCCCGTCATGAACTGGTCTGTCCACTGCCACGTCACTGCTCGTGCTTTTGAACTTCGCAATTTCGCTACCAATTCCAACAGCAAGTTCATATCTATTGCCAAACTCCACTGATGTCATGGGTATAAGCTCGTACTGTATGTCCCAGATATCATATAAAGCTGGTAACTTCAGGCTCACTACGTATGTCTTGGTGGTCGCGTTAGAAGTTACAGGCTAGTGGAAGTTTTTTTGCATTTTAGCTGACCGCATCTAGAGTAGGCCTGTGTTTCACGTGATTGAGTCATGAACGGATCCTGCTATTACCAATGCACGTTTTGAATATCATAACTTAAAATATGTCACGCTATAGACGATTGTAGCCCGAAGTTTAAATGGTAGTTTGGCAGCGATCATGAGGTATGGGGCTGAGTTTATGGCAGGATGACTGTATTATGTATATATCGTGGGTTCTCTTCAGTATAATATCCTGTTAATCCATCTTAATCCAACGTGGCCAGTTTGGAAATCTGATTCTGCAATTTGTATCCTTGTGGCAGTATGTGGAATGAGTAACTTTGTAGGTATACTCTGTGTGGTTGACTATACGTAATTTAAAAAAAGCGGATTCGTATAGAACTAAACGCATAGAGGTGAACCTGTCGAAAATTTGTTCTGGGCGCTTTGTGTTCTTGAGTTTAGGAGAAAGAGTATTAATGTTCTTATTTCCAGTATGAGGAAACTGGGTAACAAGGGAATTAAGATTATGTTTGACAGTACGTCCGTCTTACTACACTGTTTGAGGGATTCTGGGCATCTGACATCTCCCATTTACGTCTGTCACCAACCTTGTAGACTCTTTACCCAGGACCCATGTACATATGTATATGGGTCCTGTCTTTACCGTCTAGATGAGCCATAACGTTTTATTTTATTATTATTATTACTGTATTATTTTTTATCATCCATCAGGAGGTTTATGTACTGTTTTACTTACTTAAACCTTCCACCCCACCCCTCCATCTCTAGCCAGTTTTTAAATATATTTATGAAAGATTTGATGGAAATTGAGTCAAGCGTACCAAACAGGATCTAGTCACTCGCCACAGATTCATTCCAGCTTTGGGTGTGTGAGGCTAAGGGATCAAGGTTGCTGTGTTAAATATTTCCCGTGTTGTCTTATTTCAACAGGGATCGGGTGTGACTCTGGAAGCTTGGGTAATCAGAAACAGGTGTCAAAGGTAAAGGCTTCAGGGCAGAGAGGTATTTGTGGGGGTATTACACATTTCCGCCCTAAGTTACTGGGGCATTACTCACCGCACAAGGACTGAAATATAACGCTTGGCAATACTGGAACTGGAGAATGGCTGATATGTATAGCCAGTTATGGTGACTAGGAAAATAACAGTACATCTCCCATGAATTTTTATTTATGTTAACAGGGAACTTGGGATATAACTTAACCTGTTTGGTGCAACTAAGAGTGTAGTGTCCTTAATTGGCCAGTTGTCTCTTTACACTATTGCAACACCATGTCAGAACCCCAAGAAAATCATGCTAAATTAGTTAACAGGAATCAGATGGGTCGGATTGTATTGTAGTTACAAATCATAATAGATAGATAGATAAATAGATAGATAGACAGCTCTATGCGAGCCTGGGAATAGGAAATGAGCTTGCAAATTACACTGAGGAAAGCTGACGACAGTGGCCAGTAAGGAGATGATGCAGTTAGTTGTCAGCAATCCACCGGTGAACAAAGCCCTAGTGACACACATACACACATACTCACACACAGGCTTCTTAAACTTTCCATCCACAAGGAACACACGTGATACGTCTCCTGTTTCACCAGAATTTAGGAAAGAGAGCTCAGAAGGAGACAAGCCATACAAGAGGCAGGTCGCAGGGAGAAGGGCTTGGCAACTTGAGAGAGAGACAGAGAGAGCGAGACAGAGAGATAGCTAGCGGGACTGGACTCTATACTCCGCTCTGTGTGAGAGACTTGTTAATATTTCCAAGACAAATAAAAATAGTCCCATACTATTCTTTACCTCTCCTGTCACTACATGACAAATGGGAAAGAAGATTATCTACTACAAGCTACTCCAAGATATAAAAACCGCTCGTCCACAAGTCTAATATATATATAACTCAACCACAAAGGAACCACAAAGTCTTTTATGACAGGATGCATTCTTTATATATTTACAACTCCAGAAGTATATATGTATTATTGATTGCGACTGAACGTGGTAGTTTGCTGCCCATTGCTCGCCTTTGTTTATGTATCTTTTTCATTCGGCCCTTATCACATTCTCTCTCGTAGTTGCAAGATGTCTTAGATCAGAGTCCGCTGAGAATACTTGACAAAAAAATTGCATTAACCATGAAATGTAAATCTCACAGTCACGCCCTTTACCAGGTGTGCCCTCTCTTTTGCCTCCTCTGACACCCTTACAAAATGGACGAGGATATAATAGAAGCAAATGTGTTTATATCTGGTCGTCATCATCATCATCATTGTCATCGTCATCATCATCATCATCATCATCATCATCATCATCATCATCATCCACCCTACCTTTCCCACCCCAAGGGCCATTTTACTCTTCTTTTTCTATTATTTACTTCTGTTCTCAAAAAGAATTCGGCAAGGTTTCCCATAAAAAGGCTTCTTAGCTAAACGCGCATTGACTCACTAACAGTGTTCTCAGGAGGGTCGATAATTGGCTCAGAGGACGCAGGCAGAATTAATGGTCGATACAACAAAAAAAAAAAAAAAAAAACTCTTCTAGATTACCTTCACAGCTGATGTACCACAGGGTTCACTGTTAAATTCTCTCCTGTTCTTATTTTATTTGAATACTGTGGGTGAAAGTAAGTTTTCTGAAATATTCTCATTTGATTGATGAAACAAATATTTAGCGGTTATTTGGATACACATTTCCAAAAATATCCATACTATAAAGTTAATAACACTTACATATGGGGTAGGTATTCTGAAAAGAAAAACATATTATAACTAGTAACACTGAACTTCAAAAAGTTAGTTACATAATTCTGAGGATGTGGCAAGGGAATGACATCCTCATACTGGTGATGTACGAATGTAGATGGACCGTTTGTAGGGAGAGGGATACATGTGAAGATCAGAGGTACAGTATAGACTTAAAGAGAGAACTATATCGAGTGAGTGGATGGTAACTTACTCAACCCAGCACTGACTCTTGGCCTACACAGAAGGTTAGGTAGGTAGACAGGGCCTCCAGAAACCCCAAGGTCTCGAGGTTCACGTTCCTAGTAATGGACGTATAGTGTAAACATTTGCTAGTACACACGGAACACACGCACACTGCTTGCACATTAGCTAACAGCACACACACACACACACACACACACACACACACACACACACACACACACACACACACACACACACACACACACACACACACACACACACACACACACTCTCTCTCTCTCTCTCTCTGATAAACCGGTATCAGTCCATCCATGGATCTCCGTATCTTTCTGTGTATATATGTCTATCTATCTATCAGTCTATCTATCACATACACAGCGCTACGACTTCCCCCATTCATCCATCCCATCCCATTAACATCAGAAAAGGTGAATATATGGACGTGGGTGAATGGGGAGGGGAAAGGGATGAGTAAGGGAGAGGGTGAGGGAGCAATGAGGGAGTAAGATGGAAGTCAGAGAAGATGGGTAGTGGGTGGGTTGAGGAGGTGGGTAGGGCTTGGGGTGGAGAGGTCTGGGGAGGGGAGGAATGTGGATTGGAGCGGGGGAGAGGGTGTGGATGGTGTCTATGGGGTTGGGGTGGGGGGAGAGTGGGGGAGAAGGGGATGGGGTGACCTGTTGTTGTGAGATCAGGTCTTGAAATGGGTCATTGATCGGGAGTGGTGCAAGTGACCTCAGAATTACACACACACACACACACACACACACACACACACACACACACACACACACACACACACACACACACCCTCATGTGTGTATGTGAACCCCTTCCCACTCTCACTCTCACATTAACTCACACTCACAGTCCTGCTCTGCATCATACCTTCCCAGTCACCACCACCACCACCACTACCACCACTCCCAATCATGCCAATCACTGTCTAATATTTACTAAGCACTCGGTGGATGCTAACTCACGCCTTCGCTCTCGTTTGTGTCGTACTCAGTATTACTTAACTCTCTCTCTCTCTCTCTCTCTCTCTCTCTCTCTCTCTCTCTCTCTCTCTCTCCTACCCATCGTCCTCTTTTCTTTTTGTTCATACGTCTCTTTTTTTTCTTTCCTTTTTTTTTTCTTCTATCCTTTTTTTTCTCTCAATCTCTTTTCTTTTGTAGGCTTTCGTTCCTTTAAAAAACAAAATTATTCAGTTCATTACCTCTGCAGTTTCTTATCCACTTCCGTCTTCCTCCTCATTTTCTACTCCCTCTCCTCCCTCTTCCTGTTTTCCCTTTGTGTGTCTCGCCCCCTTTCCCCATAATTCTCTCTCCTTCCCACACTACTCATTGCTCCTCTCTCCCTTCCTCCCTCGTCCCTTTCTACCCATCCTCTCCCTTTTTCCCTTCCTATTTCTTGCCCCCTTTCCTCAATTCTCTCTCCTTCCCACACCACTCTTCCCTCCTTTCTCCCTTCCTCCCTCTTCCCTCCTACCCCCTCCCCACTTCTCTTTTCCTTGTTCCACGCATCACTGCTTTCCTTTACGCTGTCTTTATGGAACACTCAAGTCGGATGTGTTAAGAAAAAAAATCTCTTTAATTTTCACACCTGCCACACACCTGATACTTACCTGGTTCCGATGTATATAGGACACATAACACCTGAGAGAGAGAGAGAGAGAGAGAGAGAGAGAGAGAGAGAGAGAGAGAGAGTATTTAATATTGCTTACGACACAAACGAGAGCGGGGCCGTGAGTTAGCAACGGGGGCGTGAGTTAGCATCCATTGAGGGCTTAGTAAATATATTAGTTAATGATTGGCATGATTGAGAGAGAGAGAGAGAGAGAGAGAGAGAGAGAGAGAGAGAGAGAGAGAGGAGCAGGCATTCCTATTCTTGCCATCAAGGATCCTGTTGGCCGTGTTTTATAGAGCGAATGAATAAGTGAAAAAAACGAGTGTGTGAATGAGTGATCGAAAGCATAACCGTGTGACAGAGTAAGTGAACGAGTAAGAGAATGGGTGAGTGAGCGAGCGAGTAAGAGAATGAGTGAGCGAGCAAGAGAATGGGTGAGTGAGTGAGTGAGCGAGTAAGAGAATGAGTGAGTGGGTGAGCGAGTATGAGAATGAGTGAGCGAGCAAGAGAATGGGTGAGTGAGTGAGCGAGTAAGAGAATGAGTGAGTGAGAGAGTGGCAGGCTTATCGTTTCAGACTAGTTAGTATTCCGGTGGCTCAGTCTTTAGAGCCACTCCGCCATGCTGGGTGTGGAGCGGGTTCGTGTTCTGACCAAGACTAATACACCCATTTATAACTATTAATTTATCTCGTCTTCCCTCCAGGGAGTTGTTCGTGGAGGGTGTAGGTGAGCAATGAAAGGAAGGAGGAAGGGAGGAGAAATGGATGGAGGGAGACTATATGAAGGAAAGAAAAGAGAGAAAAATAAAAGAAAATAAAAAAAATGAGGAAAATACGATGGTAAGGAGGGAAGGACGGAGAGAAAAAAAATGTGTGAACGAAGGAAGGAAGACAGGAATGAAGGAATATTAAATGAATGAGGTACAGGAAGAGAGAAGGCAAAGAAATGCTGAAGGAATGGATGAAGTGTAGGTGATGAATGGAGAAAGGAAAAGGGAAGTAAGTAAGGAAGAAAGAAACAATCAAAGGACGGTGGATAAATTAATGAATGAAGCGTACAGGAAAAAAAATAAGACGGAACCTTTTTCTGACCAAGACCGGACCAGACACCAAAAACACATTTAAAAAAAAAAAAAAATGACCGGCAGTATTGGATGTCATCACCATTCACCTATCACTTACGCCTGTCAAATTCTCAGATTAGAATTTTCGAATCCTTTTACTAAAAATTAAAGCATCTGAGGCCCGTTACCCAATCCTTCTTAGCCTGATTATACTTGCCGATTATGTATGCTTTTAGCCGGGCCTTGATTACGATTGGATCCGACTACTAACACGATTATGGCTGGTTTATGATTTGGCGTTCGTGTTAGCACCTTGTTGGACGGATTTTATGCTGAGCCGGGTGGAAAATGATGCCTGTCTATCCTAGCTTTGATGGTCTTTTAAAAAAATGTTGATTGATATTTTATGGCAGTGATTTGATCGCGTGATTGATGGGTGAATGATTGTGTGGCCCATTTCGTTTGGCGTACTGATGCTAGATACTCCGACTGTGTGTGTGTGTGTGTGTGTGTGTGTGTGTGTGTGTGTGTGTGTGTGTAAAATCTGCTGACTCCATTAATAAAAGTAACAGTCAGGTTGATGTTGATGATGAGAATGATGACGGTGATGAATGAATGTCAGTACTTCATCTAAAATTTACCACCCCCACTCCATTCTCCATCACCACCACCATAATCACCACCACCACCACCATAGTCAACACACCCACCCCCGACCACCATCACCACTACCATATCCCGAGGCCTCGCAGCAATTGCACTCAGCCCAACCACACACACACACACACACACACACACACACACACACACACACTCACACACAAAGGTACAAAAGAAAAAATAATATGAGTTTAGGTGGTTTTTCTTTTCTCCTCGTTGCTTCGGTCGTAAATTCGTAATGCATAGCCGGCCGTGGGAACCGCCCTGTTGATGAGGTGACCGAATGGGGAGGTACAGGAAAATGTGAGGAATTTTTTAAATGTTGGTTTTAGAAACTGAGAGGAAATGAGTGAGAAGGAGTAAGCAAGGAGAAATAGTAGGTCAGGCGAGAAATATTTACCACCTAAAAAAAGAAAAAATGCATCGAGGAAAAAACAAAAACAAAGAATATTTGTTCGTGTATGATTTTGAGAAGTTGGCTTAATATATACGAGTGCTTGAGAGAAAAAAATATATATATATATATTTTTTTAGCTGAGACGTATTTTTGTTATTATTGTCGGTGGGAGGAGCACGGATTTTCGGAACATAGGTGACTGACTGACCATTATGAGAGTAGAGAAAGTAAGATGTTTAGTGATTTGATTTTCTGCATGTTCCAACCCCTTTCAGTAGGGTAACATCTTTGGTCTTATATTATTGTAAACACTGTGCGATTGTATTCGATATAGGAAAAATCCCAGTTGTATGAGGGGTACAAACACACTCCATTACTCGCTTCAGCAGTAGTCACGATTTTCATATTTTATCTTTGCCACAGCTAGACGATTTTTTCAGCTTGAGGGACCCGTCGTAGTGAAGAGGCAAAGGAGAAGGACCGACAATAACTCCTGCCCTGGGTGTAGAATAGGATTTATAATATGGCAAAAAGAATGTGTGCATGTTGATGAAGGGTGGCGGCAGTGTCTGGGCAGGGTAATGGGTGGTGTCGTATGGAGATTTGCCACACTGATATATGCAGACCCACAATTTTGATCAGTCTGGGCTGCAAATGTGTGTCTTTGTTGTGAATATTATTACTGTTCACTTATACTTTCTCCAGTTATTTAATATTTTATGTATTTTATAGACGTGGATCTTTAAGTTACATCTTTAATCTGCATATATATCTGTCTGTCTATCTATCTGTTTGAGAGAGAGAGAGAGAGAGAGAGAGAGAGAGAGAGAGAATGTGGGCATCCGTAATCACCACCGCTCCACCCCATCTTCATCATCATCATCATCATCATCATCTCACTCTCACCACCCTGAAACTGGACAGTGACCAAGGACCGTGTGAATAGCATACTCTCAGGCCCTGGATATTGACACGCCCCTCATTCCCTCCCCATTCCCCCACCCCCACCTCTCTCTCTCTCTCTCTCTCTCTCTCACATACACACACACACACACACACACACACACACACACACACACACACACACACACACACACACACACACACACACACACACACACACACACGCTAATTGAGTGCGGTGTCAATGTCTTCTGGTGCTTTCTAGGTCATTCCCTCCTTTGTTCCTGCACATCGCGTCTTGTCAATAATTTGTCACCCTTGCTCTCTGATTCTCTCTCTCTCTCTCTCTTTCTCTCTCTCTCTCTCTTTCTCATAACCATCACATTTTTTCCACCATTCTCAGCCCCCATCATTCCTTCACTACAGAACTATCATACATCTTTTTTTATCACTAAGTCTGCCACTGTTTTCTACACTTTACTCAGTCCCCATGAATCATTTCCCCATTTCCCCTTTACAAACACCATCGACCCTCCCATTCACCGCCTCTTTAAAAGCTCAACCATTCACTTCATAACCACGGCTGTCATCATCTCTCTTTCCACCCCAAAACTCGGTGACTCGACCTCGCCACTCAGAGCGTCCTTCAAATGTGGGGCCAGCACCAAATCGATCGAGCCACTGAGCCGCCCACCATCCCTTTCCTTTCCTCATCCTCTCCCTACCCCTACCCCACAGCATCCCTCAAGCAGACTATAGTGTGTACTCCAGACAACACCCGTAAGAGAAACCACACCCATCCCCATCCACTTCCTTCTTCTCTCCCTTAGCACACCAGCATCTACAGCTATCATAACCTGCATCACAACCACACCCTCAGCCACCACTCCTCGTCACTTCCATCACTTCACTTTCATTCCTCTCCTTTCAGTGCAGCAGAATCTACAACTACTATCACCACCACTCCAGGTATCTCCACCACAACCACACCCATAACCAGGACAGTTATTTCCTTCACTTTATTCTTACCATCAGCAAAACAAAATCCAGTTACCATCACCTCTACCTCTCTTACAGTAAACATAACCACCTGACCACCACAACCACAAATACACCCGTAACTATGAACAAAATTATACAACTACCGTAACTATTCTACCGTAATCTTACCCACCATGACTAAGATCACATCCACATCCCCACCTCTCTGCTCATCACCACTCCAATAGCACAACAGTATCCACAACTGCCACTACCAGCTCAACCATCTCACTTTACCCTTACCCCACCAACCCCTCTCCTCAGCTCACTTTCCCCCTACACCCCTCAAGAAGAGTATGTACCCCAACCACTCCAGTGAAAGAGGCCATTCTCTCTCTCTCTCTCTCTCTCTCTCTCTCTCTCTCTCTCTCTGACAATGGCTGCAGAAGACAAGAGACGAGGTGAGGACGGGTGGAGACAGAGGGAATGAGATCAGAGGAGAAAGGAAATTAAACAGAGCTGTAAGCGAGTGAGTGGAGGAGGAAAGAAAGAAAGAAAAAATGAGAACGAAATCAGTAGAGACGTGGGTGGTGAGGGGTGACGATAAGAAAAGGAGGTCGGGAAGGTAAATAACAGAGAAAACGCGCTTGAACATAACAAAAAGACTCCTTAACTCCTTCAGGCCAAAGGATCTCTCTGTGTAAGATTCATTGTCGGTAGAAATAATAGTAATAATAATAATAATGATGATAATAATGATAATAATAATTTGGTCTTTTGTTTTAAAAAAAAGCCAGTTTTTCCTAGGGAATTCCTTACTACTGGAAAACACAGGAACCACAGCGAATTTAAGAATGGGTTAAGGGAGAGTATTTCTGACCCATTTAGTTCAGTTTGTCTCTCCCACACTGAATAAATGCGCCTGACGGTGGAGTATAGTTAAAAAAAAGAAAAAAAATGGTTGAACGAGTTAACATCGAGAACGTAGAAAATAAATTGCGTATGTGGAAATCTGGATTGCTTACATGGACAGCCAGCCGTAAAAGTAAGAACAAAGGAGACACTGGTAATTGGAGCATCATAATTTGCATACAATATAGTATATAACCTTATCTGACTTGCTGTACGAAGGTGGAGGTGATACATTTTCGCTGGGTACTCAGATGCTAGTTCTCCTACCTGTGTGTGTGTGTGTGTGTGTGTGTGTGTGTGTGTGTGTGTGTGTTAACGCTTGTGTACCACATCCACTCCATTTATATATATAATAATGGGAAGCAGGTTTAGGATGATGATAAATAGTAGTGATTTACGAGCATCATGCCTTTTTCCAACCTTGTCCATTCGTACGCCATCTGTCTCTCCAACACACGGTACATCAGCAAAAACATATCTTTACGCTCGTTAGTTTTATGTTCTGATGCATAAGTTGATGAGATTTGAAACTGCTGTAATGCATGTCCCGAGTTATACTGTACATTTTGGTTTCGGTTTCGTCACCCATTCAAGAAAGATAATGTGGGATCGAAACCCTAATTTTTGACAACTCAGAATCGCCACACACCAAGATATAAATAAAAAAAATAAATAAATCTTGCTCAGGTCCAATTACATCGCGCGAATAAATAATGATATCGCGTTTATTGCCCGTACCGCTATGATGCTACGAGTGGCATTGCGATGTGAAGGTACTGCAGCCTTGTGTTACGGTGCACTGAACGGCAATCAATACAGAGAGAGAGAGAGAGAGAGAGAGAGAGAGAGTAATACAAACCAGTATATTGCACAAACTGATGCCACTATACATGAACGGACTGAAGGGTTTAACTTTGACCGCACCCCTATAAGTGAACCAACACACACACACACACACACACACACACACACACACACACACACACACACACACACACACACACACACACACACACACACACACACACACACACACACACACACACACACACACACACACACACACACACACACACACACACACACACACACACACACACACACACACACACACTACAACGAGGACACAACAGCAGATGTAACAGATGCAAACATAGCTCCTCCACAGCCCCACCTCTCACTAGGTCAGCTACATCTGTTAGACCCCCGAGTTCTAGAGTTGCCAAAAACATTCACAGAGATCGCTAAACATGCCCTCAAAATGTTGAAGAAATTCGATAAGAACAATTATCTCCAGAAATCACCAAGAAATAAGGTAAACTGGCTCTGATTTGGTGAATAATAATAAAAAAAACTAGGTAAATGAAAATGATTGAATTTAGAACAGGCTTTGAAACGAATGGGACGGAAACTCACTATGACGCAGCTCCAAAAATATACCCCTACACAAACCAAAAAAAAAAAAAAAAAAAGTGGAAAAAAGGAAGGAATGACAAAATGGAAAAGAAATGAAAGAAAACCCAACAGTTGCAACAGAAGTAAACATACTTCCTACGCAGCCCCGCCACCTACTAGGTCGGCGACACGTGATAGACAGTGACGCAACCCATACAAACTAGACCGCCAGAGGGAGCCATGACGGAACGAATTACACACCGCGGGATTATACAGCGGAAAAATATACAGCGAAAAACGGACGTAGGAAGGGAGCAGAGCAGAGTGCGTGGGGAGTGGGAGAGGCAGGGAGAGTGGGTTGGGTTGCGTAAGGCGCGTACGTGTGGATGGAGTGCTAAATATGAAACGCACTTGGAAAACATGAGTCACAGTTAATTCAGCACAAACGTTCTGATTAGTAGTTTCATCATGATCATGATCATCATCATCATGATCATCATCATCATCGTCAGACCGGGAGAGCAAATTGGAAAGATAGAATATGGTGAGTCTGTCTGAGGTACTGACTACAAATAAATACGTAAATAAATAAATAAATAAATAAATACACTTGAAAAATATGAAGTGTATTCGACATGGCAGGATATCCATTACCGTTATCTTCATCGCCACCACCACCACTAAATTTCGATAAAAATTTTAATTACAGGAGCAAGAAGGATAGTCTTGAACCGAAATCGACCAGCCGAAACCAGTCGCTAATAAGAGTTCCAGTAGTGTTTAATTGGAGAGAGAGAGAGAGAGAGAGAGAGAGAGAGAGAGAGAGAGAAAGAGAAATCAGGACAGCTAGTACTAAAGGGGATATGGGAGGCAGAAAAAGAAACAGACAGAGACAGAGGTACAGAAGGAGAGATAAAGAGGGCTAGACAGAAAAACCCGCTTATCATCTTGGAGAAATTACTTAGAGAAAAAGATAAAATACACACGTAGATATAAAAACCCTCTTATTACCTGGGAAGAATGACTTTGATCTTCACACCTCGTCCATCCACCCCATCCACTACTCCACCGGGCACCCTTGATCCACTTGCAAGCAGTTAATGAGCACCTGGCCAGTCACGGTGCACTGAGAGGAGTTAATAGGGTGTGAGTGGAGTACGTATTGAGAGCCCTCCTGGTTGACTTGTTGCCGTTTGTGTGTGTGTGTGTGTGTGTGTGTGTGTGTGTGTGTGTGTGTGTGTTAATAAATGTGTACTTAAAACACAGAAGTTTGAAAGAAAGAAACAGTGGCTGATATTATGAAACAGGAGTGAATAGCCATAGACAGAATGAGAGGCAAATGCACGTGTGCAGTAAAGGTAGCACAACTGGAGAGAGAGAGAGAGAGAGAGAGAGAACAATAATAATGAGAACTATCTTTGAGGTTTGACCACACCCCCGTCGCCCCTGACCCACTCACCCCCCCGCGCTCCAAACCCTCCTCCCCCAGCTGCCCACACCCTGCCTCACTGCCATCACTCTACCCACACCCTGCCTCACTCTGCCGTCACCCTACCCACACCCTGCCTCACTTTGCCGTCACCCTACCCACACCCTGCCTCACTCTGCCGTCACCCTACCCACACCCTGCCCACACCCTGCCTCACTCTGCCGTGACCCTACCTACACCCTGCCTCACTCTGCCGTCACCCTATCCACACACTGCCCACACTTTGTACTCTCATCCTTCAAAATATTACACATCCTCACATTCCCAAGTTATATTTCCTTCTTCTCCTCTTCATGTATCACCCTCACAGTACTCCACACTTCCCCTCCCCTCTTCCCTTCACCCCTCCACACCCTCCCTTACCTTCACCACTAGTACTAGGCAGAAGCATTTAAGGACAAGGGCATAACAAGGACAGCGTGTGTGGATCTGCCTATAAGACTTGGCCTAGGATTTGCCAACATACTTATGGCCTCTTCCTTCTGGTAACGCGTTGTGTGTGTGTGTGTGTGTGTGTGTGTGTGTGTGTGTGTGTGTGTGTGTGTGTGTGTGTGTGTGTGTGTGTGTATGTGTGTGTGTGTGTGTGTGTGTGTGTGTGTGTGTGTGTGTGTGTGTGTGTGTGTGTTTGTGTGTGTGTGTGTGTGTGTGAGGAGACTTTTTCTAGAAAGACCAGGAAATATATTAAGATTCTTCTTTTTCTCGTCTGTTGTCCTTCCTGCAGAAAAGTAACAAGAATATTGAGATGATAGTAGTAGTAGTAGTAGTAGTATAGTAGTAGTAGTAGTAGTAATAATAATAATAATAATAATAATAATAATAATAAAATCACTATTATGAGAGGGAGTGAATAGCAAATCAGACTTGTTTTTATACAAAGAAGAAGAGACAGAAGAAGAGCCTGAACACTACTGCCCCTGTCCTCCTTGCACCAAAAAAAAAAAAAAAAAATTAAGACGAACAAAAAAACTTAGGACGGGGAGTTGAACGTAGCTTTGTGAAACTGGGACGCAGCCATTCTGTTAATTCTAGATGATAAATAAGTGAGAAAACTGAAGCAAAAAGGGAAGAGAAAAAGAGATTAGTAATAGAGCGAATCTTCATCATCATCATCATCATCATCATCAACAGTAACAAAACATCAACATTTCAGTTTTACTTTTAACTTCAGCTTCAGCTTCACCACCAGCACAGATACAAAAACTGAGTATCGTAAAGGCAGACATTTCCCCATATATAAAAAAATGAAAATGTACAAACTACGACCACAAAATCAAAGTATAAAAAAAACACACAAAAAATAATACATCGGAGTGTTACACTTTTCCTTCTCACAGAAAACAGAAGCGTAAAAGAAAACGGCACATTCTCCTTAAGTGGACTGGTGGCATTGCTAAGTTGGTTGCTGGTCAGAATCGTTTAAGCTTTGTATATTAACTCTCTCTCTCTCTCTCTCTCTCTCTCTCTCTCTCTCTCTCTCTCTCTTACATTTCGTTTACGTTGCTTTTGCACTCTCCTGTTTACTCCCATCCTGTTTGCCCTTCCATTTTCTCACATTCCATTTACTCTCTTTTTTTTCACTTTCACAACAGAACTCAAATAACCTGCTCTAAATGCCGGCCCCGCCTCCCTCTTCACTCAACACCCAACCATTTCCCATTTGCCCGACGCCCCATCTAGTCAGAGTTATTACTACCCCCCCCCCTCTCTCTCTCTCTCTCTCTCTCTCTCTCACACACACACACACACACACACACACACACACACACACACACACACACACACACACACACACCATTCTGCCCAGCGCCCCTCTGTTTACCTCTCCCATCGCCCCATATCCCCCCATTTCCCCCATATCCCCCCACCCATGCCCACCCATTCAATGCCCTGACCTAGATGCAAGATAAATAACAGCTGGGCGAACACTAAAGAGAGTGACTGGTGATGGTGTGTGGTGGTGGTGGTGATGGTAATGGTGAGTGATAGTGATGATGGTAATGGTGAGCCTTGGTGATGGTTGTAGTTATAGTTGGTGGTGGTGGTGATGGTAATGGTGATTGGTAGGGACGATGGTAATTATGGTTAGTAGTAATGATGATGGTAATGGTGAGTGGTAGTGATGATGGTAGTTATGGTGGGTGATGGTATAGTCTCTCTGTTTTCATCCGACCACTGAATACCAAGTTCTGTTTGCGTGAAATATGATGAGTCTTAGTTATGAGATAGGAATGAGTCTCCTTGGTTACTAGTCAAATAGGTACTCCAGACCGACAATACTTCTCCAGCACTTCGGGAGTGGTGAGAAAATGATAAATGGTGACAGTGATAATGATGGCAGTGGTTATGGTGTTAGTGATGATGAGTTGTTGTAATCGTGATGGGGGTGGTGATAGGGGTCGGTGTCAATGGTAGTAGGGATCATGGTGAAAATGGGAATGATGAGTGATGGTGTTGATAGCGAGGGATGTAGTGGTAGTGTAGAATTTTGCTAATGGAAGTATGCAAAAAAAGTAAAGTATCTGAGAAGTACAGATAAAAGGCTACTGGTTTATCACGAGCATATCTTCTAGCAAAAAAAAAAAACACACACACTAATGATCTACCCAAAGTTTGTCGGGAAGGCTAGTAAAAAGGAAAGCTCTCCCCCACCCATCAGTCCCTCCGGCATAGAGGCTAGGAAAAAGACAGAAAAACACCATGATTGTAGGAATGAGTGAAGGATGGTGTTGCGGGTTGGTGGAGTGGGAGTATGTGCGTTGAGGGAGAAGGGAGTGGTGGTGATGGGAATGAAGAAGGGAGTGGTGGTGATGAGAATGAAGGAGAAGGGAATGGTGGTGATGGGAATGAATGAAGAAGGGAATGGTGGTGATGGGAATGAAGGAGAAGGGAGTGGTGGTGATGGGAATGAATGAAGAAGGGAATGGTGGTGATGGGAATGAAGGAGAAGGGAGTGGTGGTGATGGGAATGAATGAAGAAGGGAATGGTGGTGATGGGAATGAATGAAGAAGGGAGTGGTGGTGATGGGAATGAAGAAGGGAGTGGTGGTGATGGGAATGAAGGAGAAGGGAGTGGTGGTGATGGGAATGAATGAAGAAGGGAATGGTGGTGATGGGAATGAAGGAGAAGGGAGTGGTGGTGATGGGAATGAATGAAGAAGGGAATGGTGGTGATGGGAATGAAGGAGAAGGGAGTGGTGGTGATGGGAATGAAGAAGGGAGTGGTGGTGATGGGAATGAAGGAGAAGGGAGTGGTGGTGATGGGAATGAAGAAGGGAGTGGTGGTGATGGGAATGAAGAAGGGAGTGGTGGTGATGGGAATGAAGAAGGGAGTGGTGGTGATGGGAATGAAGAAGGGAGTGGTGGTGATGGGAATGAAGGAGAAGGGAGTGGTGGTGATGGGAATGAAGAAGGGAGTGGTGGTGATGGGAATGAAGGAGAAGGGAATGGTGGTGATGAGAATGAATGAAGAAGGGAATGGTGGTGATGGGAATGAAGGAGAAGGGAGTGATGGTGATGTGAATGAAGGAGAAGGGAATGGTGGTGATGGGAATGAATGAAGAAGGGAATGGTGGTGATGGGAATGAAGGAGAAGGGAGTGGTGGTGATGAGAATGAATGAAGATGGGAATGGTGGTGATGGGAATGAAGGAGAAGGGAGTGGTGGTGATGGGAATGAATGAAGAAGGGTGTGGTGGTGATGAGAATGAAGAAGGGAGTGGTGGTGATGGGAATGAAGGAGAAGGGAGTGGTGGTGATGGGAATGAATGAAGAAGGGAGTGGTGGTGATGGGAATGAAGGAGAAGGGAGTGGTGGTGATGGGAATGAAGGAGAAGGGAGTGGTGGTGATGGGAATGAAGAAGAGTGGTGATGGGAATGAGGAAGAAGGGAGTGGTGGTGATGGGAATGAGGAAGAAGGGAGTGGTGGTGATGGAAATGAGGAAGAAGGGAGTGGTGGTGATGGGAATGAAGGAGAAGGGAGTGGTGGTGATGGGAATGAAGAAGGGAGTGGTGGTGATGGGAATGAAGAAGGGAGTGGTGGTGATGGGAATGAAGATGGGACTGGTGGTGATGGGAAATGAAAGTAAAACCGACAGCAAACAGTGCTAGCGAACTATGATGACACAAGACATGGTGGAAATGAAAGTTCGTAGACAATATATGAAGGCAAAATCAGATAATGAAGTGTGTGAAAAATAATGAACTTCTTAAGCATTTAACTTAACGCGAAATCAAGCCAAAAAGTTAATAGAGGTAGTAAGTTCACGAGGCATTAATAAACCTAAATGAGAAGGCACTCACGAAATTAAACGGGGCACCAAAATAGATTAAACCTGCAGGCAATGATTGAGGAACTGCGGTTATAACATGCTGAACAGACTGCTTAGAAAGGCATTGGAAAAGTTTATCATCATCATCATCATCGTCATCATCATCATCATCATCATCATCATCATCATCACTCATCGTTATCGCCGCCACATGCTCTTCATCCTCACTTTACATCATCATCATCATCACTCATCCTTATCGCCACCACATGCTCCTCATTCTCACGTAATATCCATTAACAAGGTTTTCTTCACGCTTTTGCACCTCAGTCCATATCTGTTCAGTGCGAGAAGTTTCGAAGTTGAATAAAGTTATCTGACTTAGTTAAATAAAAATAAAGACATTATAGTGTAGATTGGGCTAGTGGAGACCGCCTAAAGTTTCACTGCTACCACAGGTCTCCACTAAGCGATATAAAATCATCTTTAATTGTGAATAAAACCAAAAGACGTCCTCGAGTTGAAGAGGTTATTGGAGATGGAAATTCGTCGCATCGAAAAGTCGTGCTTACGCTGAATAAAATTGCATCGCTGTAGTGGAAGTCGAGAAATCGTGATCGGAGCGAAAAAGGGTTAAATCCATTACCTCCTCCCCTAATCGAGATCAACTTCACATCTTTCACACCCTGCACACCCTTTCCTCCCCCTCCCCTCCCACCCACCACACCCACCCGCCCCTCACCCTCACCCCTAGCGCACCTTCTCACCCCATCACCTGGACTAGACCATCTTCACATCCTTCATCCCAACACTCCCTCTCATCCTCTCCGCCTCCCTCACCCTCCCACGCCTTGTTTCATTTCCCCCCTTCATCCCCCCACATCCCTTCTTATCCTTTCCTCCTCATCCTCCTGCACCCACTCTCATCGATTCCCCCTCACCCTTCCACACCTCTCACCATCCCTCCCTCACTCTTGCATACCCCTTCTCATCCTCTCCCCCTCATCCTCCCACACCTCCCCGCATCCTCCCCATCCTTCTCCCATCCGCACACCCTCTCATCCTCCCCCCCTCACGTCCTCCACCCCTTTTCATCCTCTCTCCCTCACCTCCCCTACCTCCTTCCGTCCAGTCCCCCTCACCTTCTTCCACCTTCTCATCCCGGCACCCTCCTCTATGGCCTCTCATTACTCATCTTCACAGCCTCCCATCTTCCCCCCTCAGTCTTACCTCACACCTGGCCGCACACTTAACCCTTAAAAGACGTGAGAAATCTTAAGTACACGAGAATATGGCTGAAATTCTCCTGTTTCCCTGGGGCAGTGTAGGGTAGGGTAGGGTAGCGTTGGGGTGGGGTAGGGTAAGGTGGGGTAGGGTAAGGTAGGGTAGGGTAGGGTAGGGTAGGATAGGGTAGGGTTGGGTAAGGTAGGGAGGGTTAGGGTAGGGTAGGGTAAGGTAAGGTAAGGTAAGATAGAGTAACGTAGGGTAGGGTAGGGTAGGGTAGGAGTGGGGATGGGTATAGGACAGGGTAGGGAGTGACAGTATATTATGAACAACAGTGTATGGATAACAAGGTAGGACCAGAGGCGGTGGGAGAGAAGTGACAGTGTTTAAGTTGCGGTGTAAGGTAAGAGGTGGCAGTATAGGGGTTGGCAGTGCATGGAAAGCAGTGTAGAGGAGTTGGCAGTGTATGGGAAGAGTCACAGAAGACGATATTTTATGGGGAACACTGGAGTAACAGAGGCAGGGTATGGAAGGGGAAGCCGGGGCAGTGTATGGGAGACAGTGTAAAGAAAAGGGGGAAGTGTATGGAAAGGTAGGGGGGTATGGCGGCAGTGTATGGGAAGGCAGGAGGGGTAGGGAGCAGTGTATGGGAAAGCAGGGGGTAGGGGCCAGTGTCTGTGGGAGGGAGAGGTGTAGGAGAGGGAGGGGGAGCGGTGGAACTAAAATGGAGGGACTCGTTTGTTGTTGTTGTGCAATAGAGACGCCACGGTAAACACTGCCCTCGATACATAAAGATGAAACCCTTGCCAAGAGTTATGTGAGGCACGACCTTCAGATTGGAAATGTGTGTGTGAGTGTGTGTCAGTGTGTGCTCTTTGTCTGTGTCAGTGTTTGTGTGGGGATGGGTGGGTTGTGCTGGGCAGGAGTGTTTATGTGTGGGGTATTATATATATATATATATATATATATATATATATATATATATATATATATATATATATATATATATATATATATATATATATATATATATATGTAGATGCACATGTATTGTGTGTGTGTGTGTGTGTGTGTGTGTGTGTGTGTGTGTGTGTGTGTGTGTGTGTGCGCCCTTTGTGTCATTGTGTGTCTTTCTGCCTGTGTGTCCGACTGTGTATGTGGTTGATATTAAAGGGGTGAAAAGAGAGAGAGAGAGAGAAAGAGAGATTAAAGTAGCTACTATAACACATTGTTTGCATGGGCGATCACGTGATAGCCATCTTTATTAACCACTGATTCATATCAATAAATTACTTGATTATCTTCAAACCCCATCAATACGGTAACACAGTTTTCTCTTTCATACTTGCAGACGATTTTATTCAGCTCATGAAAGGTCAGACACAGCATTCACAAATCTCATCACTTCAAGGGTGCTCTCCAGCCTCTTGAATGAAAGCGTCTGGTGGCATCAAAAATAGAATATAAACAACGTCCTTGGACTAATAAAGAGTATCTGGATTATGGCCAGTAATGAGACAGGATACAACAGCCGTATATCTTTCTACTACATCAGCCGATAAAATGGTTGCACAGCTCATAAAAACTACACAACAACCCCAAGGCAGAAAATGTACACCCAAGGGCATTCAAAGCATATTTTTTTATAGGTGTGTTTATTTTGTTAATATGTTGACATTTGTATTCCCCCTCCCCTCCCACCCAAAAAATAAGTAGATAAATAAGTAAATAAGCTTCTGGTCCTCATTCCATTTTTTCTGTACTGTTTAACCTTGTGACACCAGAGCTACCTGTACCCCACCATTGCGACATTCACTCACCCCATCATTGCTATGCTTTACTTCCACGCGATCCCTGGCTTGAATGACGAGTGCAGGGAGGTGTGATGCCTTGGCTGGGCAGTTGGGTAATGGATCTAATTCTTTGTGATTTTCGTTTTGTATATTCTTGGTCTGACGCACCCTTATAGAATAGTGAAAATGAGTTTAGGGTGATGATGATGATGATGATGATGATAATGATGATACTGCTGTTACCATATATTATTAAACTTAACCCATAAACTGAGATGACCTTTTTGTTATATTACTCATGCTGCCTTCAGACAATTTTATTCAGCATGGTAAACAGGTTAGTAGCAGTTGTATCTATTATTCCCTTCTTTATGATATCATCATCTTGTATATTATTCTTGGCATCCTCTGGCGATTTTGTGTAGATTATGGGAAGTCTCTCGTATTAAAAAAATTAGACACACACTCCATTGGTCAGTACTGTTTGCTAGCTTTTATTTATGATTTTTATGATTTTATTCTTCCTGTCCAACGACGATTATATTCAACTCAGAGGATGTCTGTTAAAGGAAAGAGGTTTGAGGCCATCTCCTTTCAGAACTCTGCCTTAATAATCTGACCCTGCCATTATAGGGAGTCCTGGTGAGTCTCATGGCAAAGTCTTGTGTCATGAGCTGGTTTAGAAGAGAGGGAAAGTTTGATGATGTTTGTTCTTGTTTTTTAAGTAGTGATTGTGTGTGTGTGTGTGTGTGTGTGTGTGTGTGTGTGTGTGTGTGTGTGTGTGTGTGTGTGATCTGGGGGTATACTCAGAAGTTAATAAGGAACGACCTGTAAAGTTTAAACACGTGGGTTTCTCGAGTATGAGCCAGTAGACGAAAGGCAGTACGCAAGATATCAAACTTGTCCAATCCAACTTGTAGCAAAGACGAGTTATCATAGTTTAAATACAGTACTATATTTACTACTGTTTAAGTCTTGCTATTACCAACCCATTTTACTTATTTTTTGAGAAGCGCTGTAAGAGTTAGAAGGCAATATCCAAGCACCCGTAAGTGCAATGACCTCTTCCATTTCATTGTTCTTTTTATTATTTAGTATCCATTGTTATTATTATTATTATTATTACTGCCTGATATTTTTGTTGACACAGGGAAGGCCTCTCGTAGTGAAGGGGTTAATGGCAGTGTCTCCCAAAAGGCTATGCATAAATCACAGACCGTATTCACAAAGGAAGGCGACCCATTTACATATGAATACCGTAAAATCCATCACCATATTCATACAAGTTCTCAAGCCTTTCCTCTCTATCTTTTGGCATCTTATTTGTGCGGGTTATTTTATTATTATTTTTATTAATTTTAACCTTACTCACGCATCTATTTTGCTTCATGCTTCTCATTCTTCTTATGCTTCTTATTTTCTTGATACGTTTCGTCTTGTTATTGTGTTCTGTCGTGTTCTTTCATTTCAATCTTTACATGTTTCATTTTCTTCATGTGTTTCATTTTACTCATGCCTCATTTCTTACCCTTGCGTTTCATTTTTTTTTTTTTTTCATGCAAATAAATGCCTCTTTCTTCAATCCTATTTGATTTTTTCTCTCTCTCATTTTTACTCAGCACCTCCATTTTTTCGCTCAGATCTGATACTGTTTTAGCTCTAATTGCTGTTTTTATTCTCTCTCTGTCTCTCTGTCTGTCTCTGTCTGTCTGTCTCTCTAATGATGTCCCTGTCCATCTTGTGGCGACCAAATAAACCCACAGGGATGTTGGTATTTTGAAAACCAACACGGCCACAAATTCCCAACCACAAAATTACGTCTGAACGCGCGCGCGCGCGCACACACGCGCGCACACACACACACACACACACACACACACACACACACACACACACACACACACACACACACACACACGCCTTGAGAGAGAGAGAGAGAGAGAGAGAGAGAGAGAGGGAGAGTATGAGTGTGGGCATATGGTTCCACCCACTCTCTCACTGACCTCACCGCGCTACAATCAAATTAAATTGACCTCCTCTAGGAAAAGGTAGGTCACGCGTGCTGGAAATTCACTTAACTGTTTTTTTCTTCTATTATTTCACTTTTTTTATTATTTTCCTTTTAATTAATATTACTTTTTTCTGCTCCTGCTTCTGTTTCTACATATTTTGCCTTTTTCATTTTTTTCTTTATTTTCATATTCCCTTGCTACTCCCCCTCCCCTTTTTTTTATATATATATTTTTCTGCTTCTGTTCTGCTTTGTTACTGTGCTCTCTGCTGCCTTCTTCCTGTGGTCATTATTTTTATTCTTCCTTTCTAATAATTTTACTCCTCTTCTTTCTTCTCCCCTTCTCATCCTTTCAGTCCTCTTCCTTCTTTTACTAGCATCATTATTCCAGCTTTTCTTTGTTTCTTTTACTGCTCCAATTCTTTTACTTATTAGCTCTTTTCTTATTTCTTGTTCTTTTTTTCCCTCTTACTTCCTAATTTTCTATCACTTTGTAAAATATTCCTCATTTTTCTTGGTACATTCTTCGTAATACTACTGGTCATGTGCCCTGTTATTTCTCCACATACTGCCCTTTCAGCTTCAAACTGTTATCTATATTTTTTTCCTTACTCCTCTTTCCTACTTGTCGCCCTCTTCCTCATCTCCCTTTTCGTCCACTCCCTTGAGAAGCATGAAGAGAAGATAACACATCGAGAAGATAGGATGGGAAAGGAAAACTCAGGTAAAGATTTAGGAGAAATATTGAGCCGAGATATGAAGTGATTGTGGGAAAAGTGCAAGGAAAATGAACTAAAACTCAGTTGTTCGTTTTTTACTCGAGGCGAAGATGCACTTGATAGGTTGGTAGTAATTGGCTGAATGCAACATGTCCGAGTAGCATATTTCTCTCTCTCTCTCTCTCTCTCTCTCTGTATATACTATCTCCATTACAAAAAACAAGAGGATAGAGAGGAGGAGCGAGAACAAAAGGAGCTGATGGAGGAAAAAAAAATATAAGGGAGCAAGAGAGGGGCGTGGAGAAAGCCGAGGTGTGACAAGGAGAGCAGGTGGCAGGGTGAGGGTGGCAGGGGTGATGGTGACAGGGGTGATGATCGTAGGGGTGAGGGTAGCTGGGGTGAGGGTGACAGGGGTGATGATGGTAGGGATGAGGGTGGCAGGGGTAAGGGTGACAGGGGCGAGGTTGGCAGGGGTGAGGGTGGCAGGGATGATGGTAGGGGTGAGGGTGGCAGGGGTGTGGGTGACAGGGGTGATGGTGGCAGGGGTGTAGGTGATAGGGATGAGGGTGACAGGGGTGAGGGTGACAGGGGTGTGGGTGATAGGGATGTGAGTGGTAGGGGAGAAGGTGGCAAGGGTGTGAGGGTGGAAGGGAGTGAGGGAATTGTGAAGTAAGACAGGTGAAAATTTTTATTAACGGAGAAGACAGGTGAAGGTTATGACAAAACTGAAAGAAGGAAAATCACCGTCATCATCGTCCACATTCCACCATTTCCCATTGCAAGACTTTAAACTGTGTAGGATCTCGAGGCAGGAATAAGGAAAACAAAGGTTGACCAGTTAGCACAGTGCCTCGTGAAATAAATCATATATAAATTCACTAATGTTAAGCCTTATTGATTTCATATAGACAGTAAATGAGGTAGACTGTAGGCGAAATAGATGGTCAATAGATAAATAAATCATAAGTGTCTAAGGTAATGGATAGAAAAGAGTGGAATATATTTAAACTTATGAACTTAGTCAAACCTTGCTTATTTTCACTCAGCTTTGGGGAGACCTCTCTTAATGAAGAGGTTAATTAATGGCATATGTAATCCTTTCCAATTTTACAAGTCTCTCCCAAGCTAAATTTAATGGTCCTGAGATAATGATAAATAAATCTAAACGCAGAGCATCACCAAAATAAAGGTTAATGAAACAGGTGTCAATTAAAGCAGGTGACAGGTGTGATATACTGTGAAGGTGGAGAAAACAGATGAACCAGAGACATTCAATCAATAAGTCTGCCAGTGGAATAGTGTTAGATATTATTTTATTTTGGCACATTTTTCACGCTGCTATACTCTCGAACTTGGTTTTGAAGGGTTTGGTAGCTATAGGAGTTAAATAAAGCATAAACAAAATCAGCTTAGGCTCAGGAAAGTTAATGAGTACAGTTCAGACAGAGAGTTAAAGGCAAGTTGAAAACGAGATGCTGAGAGAGAGGCAGCAGAAGGGAGACGGGCGGTGGAAAAGGCAGAAATAAAAGGCAGACATTGTAGGTACAATTGCGATATATATTTTTTTTACACTGTTTCGAGGTGCTGGTGATGGACGCCTTCTCGCGATGTCATTGATATTGCCGGGCATCTCCCCTGTATGGTACCTCAGCTCCCTCCCCGTCCCCCGAAAGGGAAACGTGAACTTCAGGAAAAAGGCAACTTCAGCCAGCAGTCCACCGGGTTCAGGACTAGATGAGCCTCGTGTTGCAACTACTACAGTACTGCTACACCGTCTTGAAGTATGTCGAACCATTAACTTGACCTTGCTAAACTAACTTAATATTCAGAGTGGGTTATAAGGGTTGTAATCTCGACTCATTAGTCCTTAACCCCAGACACGTAAGCGGAGTATTGACCTTAACTGCACGTGAGTCTAATAATGCAGACGCTGGGAGAGGCATGAGATAATAATGACGCTCATAGTTAATAGGAGAAGAGATATATTTAGTACGTAAGCCAAATGAAGCACACAGAGGGAAAGGCAGAGACAGATGAGCAGACAGCAGAGGGTAAAGAAGGTAGGCACGAGAGCGGACAAATTAGGCGCGTGAGCCTATTAATGCAGATATTGAGAGAGGCAGATAGTGAGACAGCTGAAGATGAAGCAGAAGTTAAGGCAGCATGTAAAGAATGCAGGCGAGAGAGCAGACAGATAGGTGCTTGAGCCTAATAAAGCAAACTGAAAAAGGCGGACAAGACAAGTGGGACAGGTAACTAGTAAAGAAAAACGAGGTACATTATTTAGAGGAGACAGGTGATGAAGGCAGGTGGATGATAACGAGGTAGGATGATCAGGTGAGAAGAGCATGGCAAGAGGGAGATTGGTGTGTGTGTGTGTGTGTGTGTGTGTGTGTGTGTGTGTGTGTGTGTGTGTGTGAGCAGGCAGGTAAGGCAGGTAGCAGGCAAAAGAACTGAGGTACGTGAGTATAGGTGAGACAGGAAGATGGTGAGTCAGGTGGTGGAGGAAGCGGATAATAGATATTAAAAATGGGGTAGATAAAAAAAATGAGGAAGGTACAAGGGAAGCAGGTCTGAGGAAGGGAAGAGGGTAGGAAGGGAGGCATGCATAAGGGAGGTAGAGGGTAAGGCAGATGGTGGAGGAGGTAGGCAAGAGATGAGCCAGGTGAGGTAGATGAACCATATGAGGCAGGTATGAGGCAGGAGGAAGGTTAGGCAGGTAAAGGTAAGGCAGCTTATGGTAGAGGTCTGCATAAGGTACACACACTGGCCTCAGTCTTGTAACGTATATCACGCACTGACACACACAGCCACGCACGCACACACACGCACACACCTGAAATATACACGTTTGGATGCATACAGATAGTTGCGCACACATTCAGACCTATAATGCAGGTCTGTAACACACACACACACACACACACACACACACACACACACACACACACACACACACACACACACACACACACACACACACACACACACACACACACACACACACACACACACACACACACACACACAAGCATCTAGTATATCAGGTACGCAAAACACATACACACCCAGCTGACACAAAAACACCAATATGAGATGACGGTGACGTATACAAATGACACACACACGACTTCAATTCTCAGGACACACCCAACACTCATTTATGCGCCCAACACCATCACAACTGACCTGTTTGGCGTAGCACACGTAACATGTGATAGCGTCTGATACACATACGCACACACATACGATACGTCCACCTCCACGCACGCACACACGCTCAGACGTACACATATATAACATCAGCAGACAAATACGGCACATCTATTCACACGAACGGATCTGTAAGACATAAGCACGCACACAGCACATCTACACACACACACACACACACGCACACGCACACGCACGCACGCACGCACACACACACACACACACACACACACACACACACACACACACACACACACACACACACACACACACACACACACACACACACACACACACGACACAAATAAATGACCAAGGCATAAGAAACTGGTCCATCCCCACACCTGAGCCGCGGCATGACGGTAGAAGCCCACTAGGAGGCTGCTCACACACACACACACACACACACACACACACACACACACACACACACACACACACACACACACACACACACACCTGGGTCAATCGCCCGGGTAGATGAGAAGAAAGATTAGCATTACACCATCATACTTCCCTTTAAGCAGCACCTATATTATATCGAGTTATACTTGGTTATCTCTCTCTCTCTCTCTCTCTCTCTCTCTCTCTCTCTCTCTCTCTCTCTCTCTTTCTCTCAGAAGCCGTTTGTAGGGGTTATACTGGAAAACTATCTTAACAGTGGGAAGCATAAGGTAAGGAATAGTTTATCAGTATTGGCGTATTAACTAAAATATTCTTATAATAATTACATATATTTATATTTAGATTATTTCGATTTTAATATTTATTATGGACAAAACTGGAGATACAAGCTGTCGGTAAATTAATTTTATGCTTATTTCATTTGCCGTATTATATGGCTTACTATTAATTTTCCTGACACACACACACACACACACACACACACACACACACACACACACACACACACACACACACACACACACACACACACACACACTACCACATTCCAGGTAGCCACAGAGCGGATCGATAATTACCTACTTGTTCTTAATTACACAGGTGTCTATGCTTACCTCAGTACCTTTAATAGAGCGGATGATTAGTGAATGAGAGAGACAGGTTTAATTTCTCTGCTGTCGTAATCCATTGGTCATTTGAATATCTCTCTACTTTACAAAACTCTCTGCCGTCAGGCTGAATTGAATACGTAGTTGCAGTTTTAATCGTTTGTGTGTGTCTGTGTCTGTGTGTGTGTTTTGCCCATTGAGCATTAAGATATATTTTACCTGAAGAAATCGGCTGGTGTAGTCTGAGTGAATTGTACAGATGTTCTCGCAAAAAAAGAACATTAATTATAGTGATATAGTATAATTCTTTGACTTACTGGACATTCTCAGCTGAACGAATTGCATAGCGTTAAGCTGAATGAAATATGTAACTGCTTCCATGGCTGAAAAAAAAAATGTTGCTCGAAATATTGTACTTCTTTCACTTTGAGAATTTTACCTGTTGCATAATCATTTTTTTTTCTCTGAATAAACCAGGAACGAAAGAGCTGAGAATAAGTCCGTCACTCACTTAGCATAAATATCTGCGTACAATAAACCTCAGTAAGTCATTTATAAGTTTAAGTTGCATTTTACCGTTTTATATGACGATGGAGACGACTAGAATGACAATATACTTTGCTAAATATTTTGGGGTTTAGCACCGACCTCTTGCGTAGTATAGCGTGTTGCGCGAAAAGCAAGTTCAAAATATTCAGCTGGGCGTTAATTTTAGTTGCATGCCAAACAAAAACGTCGGCAGAGCAGCGCCCCTTGCATCATGTAGGTCAGTTCGGCGCACTTGCTTCTCCTCGGCGCCTCAAAGCTCACTTCACCTTACCTCACCTCACCTCACCTCACTGTACCTTACCTTACTTCACCACACTTAACTTCACCGCACACCTCCTTCACCTCCTCTCCCCTCACCTCACTTCACCTCACTCAGCCTCACTTCACCCCACCTCACCTCACCTCTCTCCGTTGCTATCGGTTCGGTGTGCAGTATCAGCGATGGGAGGGGGGGAAGGAAAGGGGGGAGAGGTGTTGGGGAAGGATGGGCTGGGATGGTGGTGGGTGGTGGGCCTGGGCTAGAATGGTACGCCCTGTTGATATAGGAGTGAGTACGCTTCGCTGGTAAAAACATAAAAATAAATAAAGGTTATAAGGAAAAGGTTAATAATCAGTTTAAGCTTTCATTTCTTCGGACCTTTCACCTTCATAACGCAAAATCATTCGTCTTTCGATTTTCACTCCGCTTTTAGTTTCCATTCCGCTTCCATTTCCATTAGTGTGCATCCTTCTTTTGCCTTTACTCCCTTGAAACGAGATGTTGAGTAAAATTGTCTGAAGGAAGTATGAGTATATTAAATAAAGACGAAATCACACCAAGAAGCTTAGCCTAGACTGTTTCCAATCCTTCAGTGTGCGAGATCCTCTTTGAGATGGTAAAAAAATCGTCTTAACGTCGCCGTGAATAAAGACGAGAATCATCTAACAGTGAAGTGGTCAACAATTTGGACACTGATCGCTCATTGGACGCCACATTCTACCAGACCATTAACTTATTCTCCCTCACGTCTCCTTATCTGTGACCCCCTATAAGTTCCCTCAATGCTATCTGATTATTCCATTAGCGAGCCCTAAGCCTGTATGGCAGTCGTGTTTGGAGGGCGTGACGAGATAGAGGAGAGGTACGAATCACCTTTAGGAGACCAGCTGGGAGGCTCTGTTTACATCCCAAAGTAGTCCATTTCGGAGGGCCTAATCTGTGTAAATATTCGTGGCTGAGTATTGCTAAACCATGTACTAAGATTGCCTGTTTATCCAGTGTTTCGTAATGTAAGCTATAACTAACAACGTGATTGCGGAAGGGCGGTATGTGAAAGGCTTGTAGAGTTGGTTTGTTCAGAGACCACTCAAATCGTCATAAATTAGTTAATAGAAGGGTAAATAAATATTTAAGAATAGTACTGGTATGTCTAAATGTGTGTGTGTGTGTGTGTGTGTGTGTGTGTGAGAGAGAGAGAGAGAGAGAGAGAGAGAGAGAGAGAGAGAGAGAGAGAGAGAGAGGAGAGAACTGACCTACTATGACCACAATACCAGTTAACCAGCCCAGTTCGCCAGCAAATAAGGTCAAGGGAGATGAATGAAGAGTACTTACGGCCGAGTGACTTGGCGCCTTTGTTGTATGAGGGATTGAAGCGGCGTAACAAGGGCCAGTGGAGGCTCGTTAAGATTTAGAGCGTAAGATGTTTGTGTGCATTTCAAAACCTTCATGGATTCTTAACTCCTTCCATGCGAGGATTTATTTTAGTATATTCTTGCTATGTACTGATGCCTTATTTAATTCAGACTTTTGGAACTGAAGGGGTTATGTATAGACTTCATGAGCCCCTTCAGACTTGGGGTTCTCCTGAGGGGCAAGAATATGATATAAAAAAAGGGTTATTGTACCGAAATGCTTAGGAAGTCGATCTTAAGGTGCTTTTACAGCCACAATTCAAGAGTTTTGTGTGCTTGACTTAAACCAGACAAAGCAACACACGATAAAACAGCAATAAACCCAAACCCAAACAGCTGACACGAATAAAACATAAGATCATCAGCCAGCAAAAACAAACATTCACACACCAACACTTCTCTTGCCACTCTTATTTCTGACCCTACCCCAGAAGCTGAGTCATTAATTCGAAGCCACGGAAGGTAAATTATCTGGTTTTAAGTATGGAGGGAGGAGGGGGGTGTTTGGGAGGGGAGAGGGAGGGAAAAATGAGTGGGGGAGGGAGTCTGGATAGAGGAAGAGGGAAATATGGGACTTGAATGAGAGAGGAAAGGAGGAAAATGGGGTGCGATGGAGGAAGGAGTGGTGAGGGGAGAGGAAAGGGGAGGAAAATGGGGAAAGAGTGATGGAGGAAGAAGTGTTGAGGGGAGAGGAAAAGGAAGGAAAATGGGGTAAGGGGGATGTAGAAAAATGGGAATGAAGGAGGGAAGATGATGGAAGAGTAGTGGGAGAAAGAAGGGAGGGGAAAGAGGAAGGACAAGGGGGGGGTGCGTGTTGTGTCGGTTTTCCTTTTTTTTTTTTTTTTTTTTTTTTTTCTGGGGCCTCCAGCACACGGCGTCAAATTTTCTGTGACCGCAAGTTTAGTTATTATCACTCGTGCGTGTTGAGAGAGAGAGAGAGAGAGAGAGAGAGAGAGGGAGGGAGGGAGAGAGAGAATCCTCCTTCTCCTCCTCCTGTTCCTTCTCCTCCTCCTCTTCCTCCTTCTCATCAATAATAATAATAAGAATAAGAATAAATGATGATGATACGCACTTAGTAATGATAGATGTATTTAAAGTCTATAATTTTCATGTATTCTTGACCTTCCTACCTCCAATTACATACTTTCGTTCACTCTCACCTCCGTAGCAGTCTTGGCTTTGCTATAAAAACACACACACGCAAAAAACACATACACACTCACTTCTACGGCCACGCCTCCTCCCATTATAGCTACACACACACACACACACACACACACACACACACACACACACACACACACACACACACACACACACCGGTATGAGTATTACTTGACCACCTCCTCAGTGACAGAATCTCGCCCTTGATGTTACAATTACTGTACCTGGATTTTTCTTAAGCCTGACCTCGGTAAACTCATCCCAACCCCGTCATCTACCTTTTCCTACTGTCATTAACCCGTTCAGTTCAATTTGTAGCAACATTCTCTGGGTGAAATTTAATGTTGCCGAGCGTTCAAGACTTCAATTTGTACAAGTAGATGAGGTTTCGTTAACATAACCTTGACCCAATACTTTTTTATCAAGCTTATTAATGAAGTGGGAAGTGTGTCATCAGCATCAATTTTTATATGGTGGTTTATGGTCCAATTGTCCCTTGAAAATAGAAAGACTGCCTTAGACTTGGCATATCAATAGGATTTATGGGGCAGACTGAACGGCTGGATTTATCCCTACTGGCTTCATTACTCCCCACCCCCTGCCCTTTTCTTCTTCTTCTTCTTCTTATTATTATTATTATTGTTATTATTATTATTATTATTATTATTGTTGTTGTTGTTGTATCATTGCATCATGAAGTTCGGCTGGATCAGAAGAGAAAGTGTGTCCAGTAATATAGTGGTATGTGGGGGCGCTCGCCATCCACTCACTCGATGTAGTGCTGCTCTCAGGTGTCTGCCCTTTCCTCTCCTCCATCCTTCTTTCCTTCCCTCCTCTTCTGTCTTTCTTTCCTTCATTCGTTCCTCGTCCCACTGCCTACAAGTAACTACATTCCCTCTTCTGTCTTTCTTTCCTTCATTCTTTCCTCTTCCTTCTGCCTGTGGGTGACTCTACACTGAGTAACAAGCCAAATGTCCTGTACACCATGAAACCATTTCCTACGCTGGGTGGTAACAATGTAACTAAATTTTGGCGTCTGCTGGTTTAGTGGATAATTACGGCACTCCAATCGGATTGAGACGGTGAAGGTTTAAATCCAACGGTTGGTTGGGGTTTATTGCTCACGTAATGCCACTCAGGGATGAGTGAGGCTGGTCACTCATCTTAAATGTCAAGACCAACTTGCCTAGCCCTGGGCTTCTACGCTTCTCAGGGGGCAACGTAGGATTGGATGATGGGTGGATGGATGGAAAAAAAATCACTTCAGATTACTTCCTATTACTTTTCAAGTTATATAATTCTCCAAGTCACCAGACGATACTAAATGGCGTAATGAGATGGGCATAGGAAAAACTAACTATTATGTGGGTCAGACAAATGATTATGGAAGTTACAACACGGGTGGGTGGGTCACTTGGTAAATGGGTTAATAGGTGAATAGGATGTGCAATGGTAGAGTCAGGGAAGTAGTCGAGGTGAGGGTGAGGTAACGCGTTGATGCATTGATGGTATGAATGTTGACCCCCTGCTTGCTTAATGTGTGTGTGTGTGTGTGTGTGTGTGTGTGTGTAATTCACCGGGTCGGTCATTATCACTTGATGGTCGTGATGGGCAGCTTTTACCCTCCCGGAAGGGAGCTGAGAGCTCTTATAGTCCGATCTAAGGGCAAGGCTGTGACCTTCACACACTCTCACACCCGTCCCCTTGCTCGAGGGGGACAGTAACCACCCACTTCGTCATTGAAACTTTTCGCAACCTGAGCGAGGCGCGAACTCCCGTCTACCAGATGGCAAGCAAGAGCGTTACCACTGCACCAGCGAGCGGTGTGTGTGTGTGTGTGTGTGTGTGTGTGTGAGAGAGAGAGAGAGAGAGAGAGAGAGAGAGAGAGAGAGAGAGAGAGACTGTTCCAGATATACATATTAGATGTACTTCAAAATTTCTTACGCTTCAGTAAAACAAATATCCATATGCGTTTCCTACCCAAGTCTCTTAAATCCATCCACACTTTCCCGGGCATGAAGCATTGGTTGGCGGCGGGTCACTTCTCCAATGAAAGAAAGTGGTGTTCCTCGACCCTCCTTGACAGAATGATTTCAGTGCCCATAAAATACAGCTTGGAGGTGTATAATGGACAAACAAAGTATCATCATCATCATCATCAACAGACGAGAGAGAGAGAGAGAGAGAGAGAGAGAGAGAGAGAGAGAGAGAGAGAGAGAGAGAGAGAGAGAGAGAGAATCTTACGAAATATGCCCACATGCTCAAAGAATCTAGAACAGTCACATCTAGGCCTACAGTTACACACACACACACACACACACACACACACACACACACACACACACACACACACACACACACACACACACACACACACACACACACACACACCATATACTGTCATCTCAGTATCCACACCATCATCTATCTATCTATCTATCTATTGCCAGACGCCTCAATCCCGTTTGGGGTGGCCACAAACAAATCGCCTCCAAGTCGCCCTGTCCCCCGCCATTTCACTACCCTGCTCCCAACTCACACCCCCCTCTCTCATATACCTCTCCACCCCATCCCTCCATCTCATCCTCGGCCTCCCCCTCCCTCTTCCCCCCTCCACCTCACTCACATACACTCTCTTCGTCAGTCATACATCATAATATATATACCACTACCATTCATTCATCGCTGTTAAATTCCTCTTCATTATACATTACAATTTGTATCAGTACTGTCCTTCTATCATTAATTGCCTAGTTCTCCCACTCAGCATTATTATTTCCACCCCCGAACTGCTGACCTCGTGGGTACTGTTATCAATTCATGTCGTCTTTACGGGTCACTAACTGCCCCTTGGATCTTGGGTCATGTTTCTCCGACTGTCATCTCACCCTTCCATCATCATCATCATCATCATCATCATCATCATCATCATCATCATCATCATCATCATCACAGGTCACCAACTCTAGGAACTTGGGTCATGTTTCTCCGACTGTCATCTCACTTCACCTCACCTCCATCATCATCATCACTATAATCATCATCATCATCACAGGTCAATAACTCTTGGAACTTGGGTCATGTTTCTCCGACTGTCATCTCCCCTCACCTCACCTCACCTCATATCATCATCATCACCATCATCATCATCATCATCATCATCATCATCATCATCATCATCATAACTCTTTTCCCATTAGTAGGTCTATGTTTGGGACTTGATCCAGGAACAGAAAGAGGAAAAGACACGGAAATAGAAGAATCATCATTATTCATTCGCTTTGATTTATTAGCAGCAACAGAATTATCGTAAATCCATCCTTACATTTATAACTGGTTAGGGTAGGGTAGAGAATTAAAATTGAAATATAAGTAGAGGAGAATTATCAATAACCTGTTCATCATCATTATCTTATTCATCAACTATATCGTCGGCATCATATTTTCATTATTATAAATGCAGTGGTTTACACACACACACACACACACACACACACACACACACACACACACACACACACACAGTCGTAAGAGGGACCAGCGAGAAATGCCACAGTTCCAAGCATCCCTCATTCTTTCCATCGATAGCCTCTGCTGTCATCCCCTATGTTTTCCCTCTGTTACCTATTATTATTATTATATTTTTCTCTCTTCTCTACATGTGTCTCCATCATACATTTCTAAGGCTGTTCTATTATTCTGTAGTTACCCTTGCAACTCTCTCACCCATTCGTCACTTTATTATTCTTTTCTTACCCTCCTTGTATGGATTCAGTTCTGGACATAGAATTAGATAACTCCTATACCTAAGGTCATTCATTTCCCAGATATACCAACACACACACCACTGTCCTTGCTCACATACTAGCCACACCTCACTGACCTTCTTATCTCGCTATCCATGTCTCTGACCCGTGTACAAGATATCATAGTTACACCTTACTCCCTTCGCCGACTTCTTTATGTTGCTCTTCGTATTTCTTATTCTTTTGACCTGTACATATATTTTACCGCCTCGTCAGTGCCCCCTACATTTTCACTTCTCTCTTACCCGCTGACCTACATCATTCATCACTCATCCTCTCCATCATCCATCTCTGCCTCTCACTTCCGATGCCGCTCACACACTCATCACTCACGTCTTCTTCATCTTTCCCATACACTTCAAGGCCTCTTTTTTCCCCACACTTTCATCAGGTCTTGTTTCTTCTTTTCCTTATCGCAGTCTTACTAATCCTTTACTCACACCTGTATATCTCATTTTATTTCCATTGTTCCCTTCGCCTCATTCATGCCTCTCTCACCTCTCTCTCTTTCTCCCACCTCTTTCAGTTTTACATATATCTCTCTTCCCTAACCTCGTAGTCGCCTCTTCCTCAGTCTTGTCTCTCTCCTCTTTATCTCTCCACTCTTATCTCTCTCCTCATCCTTCCATCCCTCACCTCATTCCATCTTACCTCTCCCGAACTCATTTCTCCAAGGCCCGTTTTCTCCCTAGCACCTCTTCTTAGGCTATTTATTTTGCTTATTACACCTTGCCATCCTATTCTGTGTTATTTAAATCATACTAATATCACCATACTCTGCACAAAACAACTCAGAAAATGTTACTGATCGGCCTTATCCAAAACTAAATCGCTAAGGAAGAGGTGTTAGGGAGCCTCCTCAGCCAATGAAAATACAAGTCCAAATCACACACATCCCCCTTCTCCTTCTCACCTCACTCACTCTCCACTCAGCTCTCCTTCACACCTCCCACTCACTCATATCTCATACTGATATCACACGTTTTCCCCATCTCTCTCTCTCTCTCTCTCTCTCTCTCTCTCTCTCTCTCTCTCTCTCATACTTTACTCACACTTCACTCACTCTCACACAGTTTCATTCCCTCACACTTCACTCATTCACTCATCCGCTTCACTCACACACACCTCACTCACACACACCTGCCTCTTCCATCTCTCACCCATATAATTTATGACTCAAGCTCGTGTTTCTCAGTACGGGGAGAATGATCTACGAGGCACGGAGAGTGAGTGTGAGAGAAGGTGAGAAAGTGAGTGAGAGAGTGAGAGGAGGGTGAGAAATTGAGTGAGAGAGTGAGAGGAGGGTGAGAAAGTGAGTGAGAGAGTGAGAGGAGGGTGAGGAAGTGGGTGAGCAACTGGTAGAGAGTGAGTAAGGGATGAGAGTGAGGGTGATTGGAAGTGAGTGTGGAAATGAAGGTGGTAAAGAGAGTGAGTGAGGGATAGAGTGAGGATGGGTGAGGGTGATTGAAAGTGTGAGAAAATGTGAAAGTTAAAGTGATAAATAAACGTTATAAGCCAGCCAGTCAGTCACTTAGTCATTAAGTCAGTCAGTCAGTCAGTCAGTCAATCAGTCAGCCAGTTAGCCAATTAGTAGTCAGTCAGTCAGTCAGTCAGTCAGTTTAATCCAAGTCATTGAAATATTGGACGGGTGTAGGCATAAAAAGTCAAAAAAAGAAATGATAAATGAAGTAGTAATAAATAAGACAGCAGTTGAAGAGACGTGCGCGAGAAGAGTGTACGTATCAAGGAGAAAGAGGGAGAGAGAGAGAGAGAGAGAGAGCGTAAATAAAAGTAGACAATAAAGAAGATTATGTTTAACTGAAGGCCGTAGTAGCGTATCTCAATGTCTTACCTCTTCAATAGCAAGACCTCTATATATTCTACTCTCGCCACCACCAGACCGTATCACCTTTTCCATAGCGATTTACTTAACATTCTCGTGCATGATATCTTGCTATTTTATTCAGCTTAGCGCCAGTACAACCTCAGCCTCCATTCCACCGGGTTCACGTTCAGATGAATCTTGGGTTCTATTTACTATAACTACGGTACCTGCAGATCAGGGCGACTCTTGTTTATCATTTTCGATACCGTCAGGCGAAATCATTGAGCTAAAGTCAAGTTAAATTCTACATAGGAATGTCTTTTATCAGAGAAGTTACACTCTTTTTATTCCAGTTTAGCCAAAAATTACCATCTCCATCATGAATGTTAGTAATACCAAGAGACCAAGACTAGAATATGATGCTAGTCAGGAAGAAGTGCTGTGGGAAGAATGTAGACCGTAGCATTATCTTTTTTCTGCCAGTGAGAAATAGCTGCCAAAAGGAGGAAAATCGTGGCCAAATTTAGGTGAATAGGGAATCGAAAGAATCTCAACTAACCCCCTAAAAGACGAACATATGAGCGAAGTTAAGGTGAAAAGAGTACAGTAAGAATCTCCAGGACGTCGTTTGTGTTTTGTTCCTGGCACCACTGAATGATTTTATGATGTGTGGATAATTGTATGACCTTTTTTCACCCGGCATGCTGTTTCATAGTCTTCCCAGTTTTTTGCTTTCTCTTTCTTTGTTTCTCGACCCTCCCTCACTGAATCTCATAGCTGGGAATTAGGGTTGGATGATGATGATGATGATGGTGATGATTATAATAGGTGGAAATCAGGGTTGCATGATGATGGTGATGATGATGATGATGATGATTGATGATGATGATGATGATAATATAAGGTGGGAATTAGGGTTGCATGATGATGATGATGATGATATAAGGTGGGAATTAGGATTGGGTGTTGCTGCTGCTGATATCAGATTTGAATTATGGTTGATTGATGATGATGATGATGATAATGCAATATTAGGTGAGAATTGGGGTTGGATGATATGACGTTGATGATGATAATGAAGGACCTCCGGTGGTGATAAATTTATGAGTGTGCGAAATATTACCTGTGAACAGAAAGATTATAGCAATGTGACTGAATTCATAATTAGTAGGAGGAGGAAAAGGTGTAAGTGCACAGGTGACAAAAACAAATTAGGTGACAAATCAGGTTAAGCGCGTTAGTGTGTCGTTATTTTTACTTTTCTTTTTCTATATTTCCTTTTTTCCTTTTTGTCCTTTTTTTCTTGTGGGATGAGGCTTAGAATATTGAAGGTATAAATTTTGTGTGAATCGAGCAGAGAGAGAGAGAGAGAGAGAGAGAGAGAGAGAGAGAGAGAGTGACAGGGGATTTATGACTATACAAGATTACCCAAAAAGATAAAATACAGATAAACACCATGACTGACACGAAGGTTAAGTCTTAAAAAGAAGAAAAAAAAAGATAGGCCATGATAATTATTTATACCTGTAATGAATAGAAACGAAGAACAGTAAGAAAGGGAGCCGAAATAGTGGTAAAAACAGGTGGGAGAGAGAGCGAGAGAGAGAGAGAGAGAGAGAGACAGACAGACAGACAGAGACAGAGATATGGTAGCGAGGAAGATAGGGGAAGATTGGGTCAGTCTAAACGGAGAGGAAGATTGAAGGCCACGAGGAGGACTTATCTGAGAGAGAGAGAGAGAGAGAGAGAGAGAGAGAGAGAGAGAGAGAGAGAGAGAGAAATAAGGCAGATTTAGGGAAGAGGGGATAAAGGGGACAAGGCAAGCAGTACCAGGAATAATTCGAAGAGGTGAACTGAGAGAGAGAGAGAGAGAGAGAGAGAGAGAGATGAGGTCAAGTGAGATAGGTAGGTAGAGAGAGAGAGGGTAGGAATGCTGGCCTACAGACCTATATATGTGATGCTCTGCTCAAGGTGACGCGGCGGGGGTGATGGAGAGGAGGCTGATACAGAGACCATACAGACCTTACAGACCACACAGACCATACAAACCATCCAGACCTTTCAGACCATGCAGACCACATAGACCATGCAGACCACACAGACCATGCAGGCCACGCAGACCATGCAGACCACGCAGACCATGCAGACCACACAGACCATTCAAACCTTTCAGACCATGCAGACCACACAGACCATCCAAACTACACAGACCATACAGAGAACACAAACACACACACACACTAAAGCACAGACCACATAAAAAACAACTATCTTAACCAATAACATTTTTTTCCTCACTATCTCACATTTCATTACATCATGGTGGGGATACTGGAAGCTTGAAAGATGAGTGAATTGAGAAGCTGCCCATTTTTTACTGGGTACTCTGATGATGGTTCTCCAACATTTTATCTTTCTTTTTTTCGTGTTTCTGGATCCTACCTGCCCCAGTTATTTCAGTGGGAGTTGAGTAACGGTGGTGGTGGTGGTGATGGTGGTGTGGTGATGGTGGTGGTGTTTATCTGTGCATAGTGTTAAGAATTTGATCGTGACATTTATTATTGCCTGTGTCCCGTACCGCAAAATAAACTTGATTACCATATTTTCAGTCTGAGTTATCTAAATTCAGGATGGTTTTGTGTGTGTGTGTGTGTGTGTGTGTGTGTGTGTGTGTGTGTGTGTGTGTGTTTAGTGAAAGGAATACCGACCTCAAGGCCACGTGGAAGGAAAATATAGTTATACTCCCAGTTTGGTATATCATTTTTTTTGTCTTTTTCACACTAGACTACACACACCGCTGTAAAGATAACATACTGGCACATTCTTAACACACCACCCACCTCTGGCCACACTGCTAGACCCAACACACTGTTCTGTTTAAACATTATCTTACATACTGCACACACTACACTACACACAGCATGCTATCCACACCGCACTATCCACACCTTACCACCCACATCACACTGTCCACACAATCCCACCCACACCACACTATCCTCACCATCCCACCCACACCACACCATTCCCACCATACCACACTACTTACGCCACACCACACTGCCCACACAACACTGCCCACACCACAGTACCTGTATCACATCACACCACACGACACCACAACACATTACCCATGTCAACACTACCCACACCACACAACCTACGTCACACCACACCACACCACACTACGGTACATTACACCACTTCTCACCACGCTACATCACACCACACAACACTACACCACACCACCATACAGTCCACACCAATTGTCACACCACATCACTCTCACAGCTGTTCATCTTAATTTGCTCTTCATTAGCTTCACAAAGTCCTTCCCACTTTGTGTAACTCTTCTGCTGGGCAATTTTTCTTTATTTTCCCCAAGTTCCTAGCTTGCATGGGTTGAGTTTAGGGGTAATAGCATGTGTGTGGTGTCTTTTTATACCTCATTAACAGACATTAGTAACTCCTTGTGAAATTCTGTTGAAAGATGTGATAATTCGTCAATCAAACCCACCTTTTCCGCACCCACTGTTGCAAAACAAAGGAAACTATTACCCTAATTTCATCATGATTTTAATTGCAAAAAGCAACATGTTCGAGCTAAATCACATATTCGAATACCTCGCAAATATGTATATACAGTGCAGGGTTTATTTATTTATTTTTTTTCTTTAGTTAGGTTCTTTATTTACCATTCAGTACAAGCCCCAACAGGTTTAGGGTTGATCTTTTATCATTGTTCCCCTAAAAATAGCATTAAAAGTTTCGTTTTCTCTAAGAGGTGAATAAAATCATTTAGAGAAGATTTAGAGTGTTCTTGGGGTAACTATAGCATATATTCTTCCCAGGGAATTTTGCACACCTTCATAATATATATGTTCTTCCCCCACATTTGCAGTTTTCTCTCCTGTTAATGATGTTTACCAAGCATACTAGTTTTCAGTATAATAAAGATCCAGGGCACAAGGTAGGGTCAGTTTCGTGCAAGCTCTGGTGGTTTTTACTTTAAGCCTTATAGGTTTTCTGTGATACCGGTTCCCTATACCTCAGTGAGGGGAAAACAGGACAGATGTTTTTCTCTTTTAATTCCTCCTGCGCCCCACGTTAGTAGTTAGGGATGTACAGCAACCCAAGAGAACTAATGCTGTGTGTTTCGTATGTCTGGGGTTGCAGCAGACCCATACACCTCAAAGGGGCCAAAGTGTTTTTTTTTTTTTTTTTTTTTTTTTTTTTTTTTTTTTTTTTTTTATAATGGCTCCACTAGCTTCAGATATCAGCACTTTCAGGATTTTATGACCCGCTTCCAGCTGAATAAACTTCTCTTTATTTTAGCTGGAAAATAAAATTGCCTCACATTAGATCAAAGGAAAGAATGGATGCAACTATGAAAGTTAATGAGTGTTAATGGTGACATTAATAACACTCTATGGCTCACTTTCAGCTGACGGAAATCGTCTGGCGTTGGCTGGAATAGAACATCAGAGGTTCCCGTCCATGTGAATTGAAAATGGCACTCACAGAATGCATGGTCTACGTTTCATATTGTCCCATACACTCGTTAGCGCAGAAGACTTATAACACCTTCTCCTTAAGAATTTATTATGCATATTATAACTTAGCATACCCTTGTATGTAATCTATCGCTTGAATATTCACATAGTTTGCATCACTGATATCCATCCATCCATCATCCAATCCTGTGTTGCCCTATGAGAGGCGTAAGAGCCCGGGGCTAGGCAAATTGGTCTTGCCATTTAAGATGAGAGACCATTTACGATGAGAGTGAACATTTAAGATGAAAATGAACATTTGAGATGAGAGCGAAGCAATATACTAAAAGATATTGACATTCTCAGGCTTCTTTAACTCAGCTGTTGACAGTCGTTTGGCGTTGGCTAAAACAAAATTCTGTAATAATGTTGTGTGATTGGAGAGAAAGTGTTTCAACTCTCTCGCTCCGTTACTCAGTCTGACTTGAATAAAGTTGATGTGACCTGATATACAGAACTAGTGCTGTTGCGACCATGAAAGGGTTAATATCGACAGAGCTGGCATCGGTAATATTACAGCATACCTAATTTGCAAAGTATATCGCTGAGGAAGAGGCATTACGAGATCCCCCAAACCAAGTATAATACGGAGCCTTGTATATTGTGGGTGATGTGTGGCGAGCAGGAAGATGTAGTGGTAATGTGGTGCGAGCAGCGGGAGGCCTTGCACTGTTCCCCTGCCACCACACCACAGCGAATAATGAGCTTTGAATCCAGGCAGACTACCTTACTACACCAGCCTCACCGGACTCCTGCCTCCTCTGTCTCAAGCTTCATCTACCTCCTACCACACCTTTCCTACCTTACCTACCTCACTTGCCTCCCAATTCTGCCTCATCTACATTGCCTGCTTCAAATGGTTCCTGCCTCATCTTGTTTTGTCTCAATAGTCTCCTATCTCATAAGACTCATCTGCTTCATCTACCTTCTCTCTCACCTGCCACACCTGTCTCACCGGCCTCCTAGCTTCTTTGCCTCATCTGCTTCCAATCCCCTAGCTCACCTAAGCTGTCTCACTTGCCTTCTATCCCCCTGCCTCCGACCCTTACCGCACCTGCCTGTATCTATTTCAACTGCCTCTAACCTCACCTGCATTCATCCCCTACCTTACCCACCTGTACCAAGCTGTATCACCTACCCACTCTATCTCCTACTTCACCTGTCTCACTTGCCTCCTAATTCCCCCACCTCATCTGTTTCGTACATCACCTGGCCCAACTACCTCCTGCGTCGCCTGTCTCCTGCCCCACCTATCACCTGCCCTACCTACCTCCTGCTCCACTTATCTCCTGCCTCACCTATCTCCGACCTCACCTTCCTTGTCTGCCCCCTATTTCTTCTACCTCACCTGTCTAGCCTTCTCCACAACGGCAGTCCACCCTCCACACATTCCCCCTTCAATCTCTCGTCACTCTCCTTTTTTCCTCATTCTCTATCTTGTCCTCTTCATTCTCTCTCCACTCTCTTTCCCTACAACCTCCATACCTTTCCCTTTCCACCACTCCATCGTATTTTTGTCCTCCATCTCGTCATTCTTCTCAGTCCCTCCTCTTCCATCCCCTCCCTCCTCCTCTCCCTTTCCCTCCATGTCCCTTTCTCATTATGCCCCCTCCATTTCCTCTTGTCTTTTTGCAGTCATTATCCCCTTCCCTTTCTCTTTCTTTGCATCTCTCCCACCCTGCCCCTCCTATCTGCCTTTTCTCCTCTCCAGCAATACCATACCATTCCATTTCATCTTCCTTCCCTCCTCCTCTGCATCTCTAATCCTCTCCCTTCTCATTTCCTCCATTTTACCTTGTTCACTCCCCCAAATTTACCTCTTCCTTCCATTATATCTCACTTTTTTCATTTCTGCCTTTCTCGTTTCTTTCTTACCAAAAATATTTCCCTTATCGTTCGCCCCATTCTTCTTTTTTCAACTTGCACCGTCCTCCTCCCAATTTTTCAAACTCTCATTCCTTCCATCCCTTCCTCTTCCCCTCCCCCCAGTCTCTCTCTCTCTCTCTCTCTCTCTCTCTCTCTCTCTCAATTACCCTCCTATTCTGCCCTCCTCTCGTAATCTATATACCTCTGTTTTTTGGTGTCCCTTCTCCATTTCTCCCTCCATTACACACACACACACACACACACACACACACACACACACACACACACACACACACACACACACACACACACACACACACACACACACACACACACACACACACACACACACACCATTGTTCTAGATATTAACCTATGGCTACGGGACGTATGGTACATTTGAAAAGATGGCGACAGACAAACAGACAGACGGACAGGCAGACAGAAAAATATATTGACAGACAGGTAGATACATAAATCACTGGTAAAGAGAGAGAGAGAGAGAGAGAGAGAGAGAGAGAGAGAGAATAACCAAAGCGTGCGGTAATAAAAGGCAAAATAATTCTACAGTAGTTTTGTGCCTAATGGGGCCTGGGGGTTGTAGGCTAACTTTAAACGCAGATCCAATATAATGGGTAAAGTTAAAGCATTGCGCTGTCTGTTGCATTTTTATATGGATTTTTATGTGTCAAAATTGCAGATGTTTTAATATTTTTTCCGCAGTCCCTATTACTGTTCATTTCGAAACATTTCTGGGATTTTTCTATAATAACTTGAAATGTCTGCGTTGTTGCACCGATGGAGTTGTACTGGTATGTAGCACAGTGGAATATGCGTGTGTGTCCTTTACTTGGAAAAGAAGTTAGGCACAGTAGTTATCCTATGCTCCAGATTTTGCAAAGACTTTTTTATTTGTGGTTTTCAAAGTTCCAAAAATGTTTTATTTGCGAAATTTAGTAGTTACTCAGTAGTTTGTTTTCTGTTACGAACTCCGTAGAGTCTTGTCCTTCTTCTTTGAGCCTTACCAAATGCTGTACCCTCTTCAGCCTGCCGTAAGAGTGCCATCCCTCCATCTAGAGCAGTGAGTTACAAGATATTAACACTGGAATACCATACTAGTCGTGAGGTGCCAGCGAGACACTACAACCGCACTGCTGCCCTAATATGCCATTGACTTATGTGAAATAAGGAACAAAAGGACAAATACGGTAAAAGGCGTTTAGTGTACTCATACATATTTACCTTATTTCAAAGTTCCGAAAAACAAACAAATTGTAACGGATTGAACAAGCGTAGAGTCGCAGTAGTAGTGGTAGTAATAATAGTAACAATAATAATAATAATAATAATAATAATAATAATAATAATAATGATCTAATAACTCTTTATATCATGTCAGTCATCATCTAACAGGACTAGCGTTATACCAGCAGTATTCTCTCTCTCTCTCTCTCTCTCTCTCTCTCAACAGCCTTTTTAGTTCCTATTTACCTTCTCATATTTTGCTTAGCGTCAACGGACCGTAACTTCATGAGAGAGAGAGAGAGAGAGAGAGAGAGAGAGAGAGAGAGAGATGAATTAATTAAATATCAGGAAGGATGTGGGGTGGAGAGGCGGAGAGAAAATTAAAAAGTAGAAAGGAAAAAACAAACAGGCTTAATGAAAAAGTGAAGAGTCAAGAGATGATGAAAGGTAAGGAGATAGGAAGGCAGATAGATAGATATACAGATAGACTGAAAAATATAGTTAGATGGACAGAGAGATAGAAAGAGAAATATATAAATAGATAGATGAACTGAGACACACAGACAGCTGGAGAGATGGTGATAGAAATGACTGAATTATGTTCGTGTATGAATAGACAGAAATACATATGTCTGAAGATAAGCAGGGGGTATTATGTTGTTATTCACTGCTGGACTTAGATCACACACACACACACACACACACACACACACACACACACACACACACACACACACACACACACACACACACACACACACACTGATGAAGGTAACTCAGGGACACTATCGGATGTGAGGGCCAATCATTTCTTTGATCGCTTTCTCTAGTTTTCTTTCCCTTTCTCGTTTCCTCCCATTTCTGATTCTTGTCTTTCTTGTTGTCTTCTTGTCTTCTCTCTGTCTTCTCTTCTCTTATATTCTCTTCTCAACTTTTTCATTCTTTTATCTTCATTTCCTATGTCATCTCTGTTCCCCCATATTCTGTGCATATTGTCTCTTCTCTACTCTTCACTTTTCTGCACTTTTCTCTTGTTTTTTCTTCTCTTCTTTTCTCTCTTATTCTACTCTCTTTTCCTTTTCTTTGCTCCTCTTCTCTTCTGTACTTCTTGCCTTAGCCTTCTCCTTTTATCTCTTCTCTTAACTTCTCATTTCTTCTCCTCTCTTCGTCTCATCTGCTGAACGTAAGGAAGATGAGGAGAGGAGGACATTGCATTGAAAAGTTTTAAAAGAGAGAGAGAGAGAGAGAGAGAGAGAGAGAGAGAGAGAGAGAGAGAGAGAGAGTGACTCCCACGTTCCCAGCTTTCAATTAGGAATACTTTAGCTGCCTGACGCTTTCTCTCTCACCTCTCTCTCTCACAGACTCTTAATATTCTCTCCACTCCTCCACCTCTCCCCCTCCCTCCGTTCCTAACTCTATCTCTTGCTCTCTTTCCTTTCTACCCTCCCTCTCTCCTTCTCTTGACCTCTCCCTCTTTCTCCCTCGCATCCTCACTCATTCACTCCCTCTTTCTTTTTCTTCATCTCTCTCCCTCCCCTACTCACTCTTTCTTCCTCTTCCTCTCCCTCCCTCCCTTCCTCCCTCACTCCCCCTTTCTTCCTCTCCCATCTCTAATTGGCTCTGATAGTCTCTCCATCCGTCTCTCTCTCCCCCTCCCACCCTTCCTCACTAGTGTTCTCTGTTTTCCATTCCCCTCTCCATTTCCACCTCTCAGTTTCTCACCCCTTCCCTCCCTCAATCTTTTCCCCTCTCCATATCTTCATATTTTTAGTTACCCCCCCCTCTCTCTCTCTCTCTCTCTCTCTCCATGTTTCTCCCTTATTTTCCTTCTCTGTCACCTCTCTTTCAGCCTCTGGTGTCTTAAATTCTTCTTCCCTTTTTTTTTTTTTTTTTTTTTTTTTTTTTTTGCCTCCTCCAAGAAGGTTATGTTTTATTCCGCGTTGGTTTGTTCGTCTGATAGCAGGATTACTCAAAGAGTTATTAACGGATTTTTATGAAATTTTGTGGAAGGGTGGGTCATGGGTCAAGGAAGAAATGATTAATTTTGGGGGGCGGATCCGCATCCGGAGTATCGCCCACAATATCTCCAAAAGTTCTAAATGAATTGCACTGAAATTTTGTGGAAAGGTGGGCCATGGACCAAGAGAGAATTGGTTAAATTTGGGGGCCGATCTGGATCCGGATACGGATCCTTGATCCACGGATCCAGATCTGGATCGTTTTTAATGGCGGTGGCATTGGCGGAGGTATGCGCTGTTTGAGTGCTTTCCAGTGTTTTTGTTTTTACTTCAACTTGTCCTTTTGGTGTGTTTTTACATCATGTCATTTACACTTCCTTCATTCGTTTCTTTCCTCTTTCCTCTTTTTTTTTTTTTTTTTTTTAATTTAGTCACATACATACTTTCTTCCGCTTAACGAATATTTCCTTCCTTCCTTCTTTCCATGTGTCCTTTTTTTTTTCTTTTCTTCCATACTTTTGCCTTCCTGTCTTCCTTCTCTGTTTACTGCTTTTTTTTTCTCTTCCTCCGTACCTCCTTCCTTTCTTCCCTCCTTGTTTTTCATTTTTCTTCTTTCCTTCCTTCTTTTTCTTCCTTCTTTTCTTGCTTGGTTGCCTGCTTCCGTCCTTCCTCCCTTCCTTGCTTGCTTCTTTCTTTCTTCTTTCCTTTCCTTGTCTTTTCTTCCCTTTCCCTTCCTTTGTTTTCCTTTCTTTCTCTCCTTCCGACTGTTTTCTTCCTTCCTTCTTTCTTCTCAAGCTTATTTTCTTCCTTATTTTTTTACTTGCTTGCCCCTTTATTGCCTACCTTTCAAACCTCCTCCCTTCCATCCTACCTTCTCTCTCTTCCTCCTTCCATCCTTCCCTCCTTCCCTCTTTCCCTCCTTCCATCCTTCCTTCCTTCCTTCCTTCCCCCTATCCCTTCTTCCCCCTCTCCCTTCTTCCTTCCTTCCTACCTTCCCCCTCTCCCTTCTTCCATCCTTCCTTCCTTCTTTTCAATCAATCACACCATCCTCTCTCTCTCTTCACACTGACCGCCGCTGAAACCAAAACCATCAACTGGAAAAATGAACTGAAACCCACAAAGCGAAAAGAAAATGGAATGAAAAGAGGAGGAGGAGGAAGAAGAAGAAGAAGAAAAAAAAAAAAAGAAGAGGAAGAGGAGGTGGAAGTGGAAGAGGAGGAGGAGGAGGTGGAGGTCGAGGAGGAGGCGGAGATGGAGGAGGAAGAATGTGAAAGGAATGATGAAGAAGGGAGAAAGGAGCAGTGGAAGCATTGGAGGAGAATGATGGCGAAGAGGAAGAAAGGGAGGGACAAGAGGAAGAAGGGAAGGATAAAGAAGAGGAATAATGGGAAGAGGATGAGAAAGAGGAGAGAAAGAAAAGGAAGAAAGAGAGGAGAATGAAGGAGAGGCAGGAAGAAGAATAGGAAGAATGGGAGGGGCAGGAGGAAGAAGAGGAGGAGGAAGACGAGGATGTCTAGTCCTGCTGCTAATGAGATGCAAAAGTTTGTGAGAGATGATGATGCTGGCATGTGGGAGGAGGAGGAGGAGGAGGAGGAGGAGGAAAAATGAACCAGAAGACAGATCAAGGCAGTGACCGGCACAGAGGAATGGGGGGAGAGGAAGGAAGAAAGGATAGACAGGAGAAATGAGAAAGATGAGGAAGTGAAAGGAAGAAGAGAGGAAGGGAAGAAAGAATGACAGACGGAAGAGAGGAGTCATGAGGATAGGAAAAGGAAAAAGAGGAGGAAGGAGGTAAAGGAGGGGAAAGAAGAAGAGTAAAAGAAAGGAGAAAGTGAAAGATAGGAGAGCAAGGAGAGAGAGAAAAAAAGAGAGAGTAAGTGAGCAAGTTTGAGAGCCTACAGTCTTTTCTGGGTGGTCCGGCCTTAATATTAATAGAAAGACTTATTCTCGACTCAACAAAAGTTTAAGTTTCAGAAGTTTAAGAACAGGATAGCAAAGCAGAAGGCTGTGTGTGTGTGTGTGTGTGTGTGTGTGTGTGTGTGTGTGTGTGTGTGAGAGAGAGAGAAAGAGAGTGATAAAGTAATTTTATACACCCACTTACATCTATCTGCTTATCTGTCTGTAAATCCGTATCTGTCTATCAATCTATCTGTCTGTCTGTCTGTCTATGCATGTATTTACTGTTTATATACTCGTACATATATAGGTGTAAATATAAATATATACTAAGATAAATTCAGATAGACAGACAGACAGACAGATAGCTAGATATCGTAGATAGAAAGATAGATATATTATTTGAGATATAGATAGATAATATGGTAGTTCCTCTTATTAAAATCGGTGAAATATGTCTTGAAGTTTTTGACCATTACTTTTTTACTACAGTGTTATTTCTTCTGCTATCCCCAGACGATTTTATTGCAAACTGGAAAGCCTATTCGAAATGGTGGGGGAGTTATAACCAGCCCCTCTTAGCCCCTCCAGTAAAAGAGACCTTTACTAAGTTGAATGAAATGGTAGGACGTCGCGCGAGATTTCAGGCCTCTGTGATATACGAAGTACCTGGTCCTCTTCGTTTACACTGCAGGTCAGGAATTTTAGCACGACTCCGGAAGTGGGAAAAATGAGCCACTTACGTACACCATCTGCGTCCTTTCTTTTTCTAGTGTTGCTGCCACCAGACGATTATATTAAAGATAGGATGAGTTAGGTGAAGACTTCCGTATGTCTTTTACTACAGGGGCTCTCTCTTCCCATCTACAAAAGCCGTCTAGAGGTAGCAAGAACATCATGTCATCAAATTGAAGTTAATAACCCCATCAGCCTGAGGATATGTTGCTTATTTTATTTTTACCTTAAACACATGAATTTATTTACCTCTGGGGAGAGCTCTCGAATTGGGGGGAAGAGAGGAAAGATTGCCATTACTGACTTTCACCGCTTGAGGCTCGTAATAAGTTCAGTAAAATGTGCCTTGAGGGAGGAAAACTATATACTTATGTAAATAGACAAATGAATAAACAAACAGTGAAGGCGTTAATGCAGGAGATTGTTGTGCTTCTGAAACAGATATTATATACACAAAATTAATATTCTGCACTTTTGAGTGATTGCTATCGTAGGATTCTTCAGCATAGTGTTGAGCATCTCTCGGTACCTTCATCATCGCCATCACGTCATTATATGCTGGTCATGGTAATGTGATTTCCAAATGGTCGGAAAAAAGAAAAAGAAATGTCTCTTGATCCAGGAAATGAAAATCAAAGTAAACATACTGGCTGCCATTAGTGTCGTAGTGGGATGGATGGCTGCAAGTGTGTTGAAGACAGAAATATTTAGTTAGAAAGCATTACTTGAAATAAACCAGTGCTACTGTAACGAACGTGATGTGGAACACTGGACTTTGAGAATACAGGTGCTTCCATTATAAATTTCCTACTTCAAAAGGGAGAGATAACGTTCTTAATCGTATATATTATTTTTTTAATTGGGCAAGCATCATTGATACAGTTGAGTCAAGTTAGAATTAACCAGTATAAGAACAAGGCTTCACAACAGTTGAATCGTTTAGGTAAGAAGTTAACTATTATATTGCGAAAATACATGAAACATACATCAGTATATTTTAAATCAGTATTACCTTTACAGCGATGTTATTGATATTGCTTTCTGTAAGGTAACAAGTTATCACCCAAGGTGAGTAACTGATATTTGTTCCTTTGCGAAATACCACATACGGAGAATATTTTACCAGTTACATTTCCTTCAGGTGCAGTACATAATTTCATGCAATATAAAAAGTGAGAAAAAGAAATTATATGTAGGTACAACCAGCCACCAAGTTTGATGCTCCATCACCATTCACAACATTCACAATTACGAGATGGTAGACCACCAAACTTGATGCTCCATCACAAATCATAACATACACCATCACGAGATGGCAAACCACCAAACGGCGCACCATCATCAATCTTAACATGAACCGTTTCGAAATGGTAGGCTTAGTCGGCTACTAGATTTTGATAAAGTTAACCCCTTCAATACGATGGTGTATGATACATTTCACTCTTGGTATCTCCAGGCAGTCTACTGAGCTTCTGAGAAACTTTTAACACTAGAGGAAGTCAGGCATAATTTTCACTAGCAATTTTCCTGTGATAAATTACCCTTTAACTTTCTACAGGTAGCGTGATTAGATTTGAAAAGACATCTTCGGGCAAAAGAATTTCAACAAAGTAGCAGTGGCTTTGGTCTGATCAGTTTATGCTGCACAAAATTAGGCCTGGCAAGTTTTCACCGAGTAATGGTAAGTTAGGCAAGGTTTGTTTTTTTTGGACAAAGTACATATGTTCATAGCGGATAAAATTCAGTTCGCTAGGTTAGACTGCACTGCATATGGTTAGATAAGGCTAAACTGTGGTATATTAAGCTACACTGGATAAAGCTGGGGTGCTATATACTCCGTCAAATGAGGTAGCACAGGTTAAGGCTAGGTTAGGAAGACTGAATGAGGTTACAGAAGGTTTGCTTTAATTCTACTGGGCTAGGTAAGTTTAGCTTAGTTGCAATGGAAAAAAGTTACAAAAGACTGTTTCAGCAGATAAGGGATAGTTACGTTAGGGTAAGTTAGTTATAATGGTAGTTTTAATAAATGGTTAGGCATCACTGGATTCGGCTAGGCAGAGTTGGGTGAGTGTCACTGTATAAGGTTATAAAAGGTTAGGTTACTAAATTAGGGAAGTCTGGGTTAAGTTAAGCCACCCTTTACTGAACAGGGCAAAGACAGAATCAGATCAAACAAGGTCAGGTAAGGTGAGATTAGCTGAGGTCTGATTGATTCCCCCACTCAGTCAACACGTCTAATCACTTACCCCTTCGGTATGATGACGATTATAAATTACAGAAGCTACCATAACGTGATTTTTTTTTTTAGAAAAAACCTCTGACAGTAGAGCCACAAACAGTTTCCACAAAATGTTTTACTTCGATAATCGTAATTCACAGGATGTCCTCAGACGATTTCATTCAACTAGGTAGAGATCTTTCACTCTGAATTTGTTAGCAGATTCAGAGAACAAAATATGTGAGTTAGCTGGGTTTCTTACTAACTATATTTAGACTCGAACCATATCTTGGAGAGAGAGAGAGAGAGAGAGAGAGAGAGAGAGAGAGAGAGAGAGAGGTGCATTTAAATTATAACACTGTGTGAAGTGAACAAATATGCAACAACTCGCGGTGGCTATATCATCTAAAATCATTAAAACAGTACAGTACATTCTTAGGCTTAAAATTATTACTACTATGGCTATGTGATTTAATAAGCGTATAAGTATCAGGTAAATAATCCCTATAATTACCAGGTAAATAATCCCATCCACAGTTATATTTACTTCTCATTAATCCCTTCCATACGCTGATGTCTTGTTTTTCATTTCCTTACTACTGTCAGGTGGATTTACTCTGCGTGGGAGAGGCATTTTAGACCGTAGCTGTTTTATGTGGCGTTCATTAACCCCTTCACAACTAGGGGGCTCTCTCAGGCTAAACAAAACCGACTGGTAGTAGCAAGAATATGCAAAAAATAACGTCACCGAATGGAATTGGTTAACTGAATGTATAATTGACCACACAATAAAAAAAGAATAAAAAAAAAACGAAATTAACCCTTTGACTTTGAACTATTAACTTTGTACCAGTATTATATTCCAGATAACTTCAGTTTCTTTTCTGGTCAGATAAATTATTACTATATCCGCCGTCAGGCCACATTTCTCTTAAGCTCGCCCCCATTTCTGAAGTTGTGACTTTAAGTCCCTGCCTCCTACTCTCTGGCTGGGCTTAAGAGAGTAATTACCTGGGGACGGGTACAGTTCTGAGCTAACGTTTTTCCCAGTTCCTAAGAGCAGTTTATTTATTCCAAACGATCGGCAGACAGATTGATTGTGCTCAGGAAAAGTTCATTGAGCCAAAGGGGAAACATTTGACCATACCCTTGTTCACTTAAGGAAGATATCTGGTCCAGCTAAAGACGTTCTCTGCTGGTGAATATGAATGAACCGGATGAGCGCTGGGGAGTGTGGACGTTGTTGATATCTCTGATGACACTAATAATTTCAGTTTTCTTCGAGAACAATAAGAGTCGAATGCTAAGTGACAGTGGAGATTTCATAACAACTCTTCGTATTGACTTATTCTGTCAGTACACCTCAAATTCCTTTTCTTTGTTGCTTATGGAAGCCATGTCATAAGACGCAAAAGAATGTAAAATAAATCGCAAAGAAAGATGTGTTTAGCCTGCGTACCACGTTATAGAGCGCATCAAGCAGCAAGGCAGAATGCACGTATACTTTTTTCCCCACATCATTGAAAAAAAAAAAAAAAAATGGTGACATGCGTTCTCCTTTACCATCTCAGGTTCAACAACATGAGGTCGTGTGACATGTTCTCGGTGTCATAGGGGACTTTTTTGTACTTCTCCCATAGCTATTCGTATTTAATATTCCAGTTTCTTGAACGTTATTAATATGTATGTACAATAGACACAGTGCGCATCGATAACTAAAATTATCCTTGTGGGAGGAGCGGGAAACATTACTGGAAGAGTCTATATTTTTCTGTATTATTCTGAAAAGACATTTTGATCTATGACAGGGTATGTGATTCAACATCTAGATAGCTATGCTCTGTAAATGACCTGCATATTCAGGGTTAAGATCTTAGTTACGAGAAGGAATTGATCATAATTTTGTCCACATAATTATCTTTCTTCGGTAAATTCAGTTTAGTTTTAGGATCCTATTCACATGAGCTCAGGAAGATTCCTAACACCTCTTACTTACACGTAAAATTTAATACTCGACTGTATGTTAATCATGCATTCGCCTTCACTAGATCGATTGTATACATAATGCATGGGACGATATTGAAGTTGTGTGTGCAGAAATAGGATGCTAAGGAAGCGCTGCCAGGGAGCCTCCTTTGCCCATGAAAATGCTGGCCTTGGTTAGTCACGCCTCTTCTCTTTGAATCCAGGTCTTTTCAGTTGATCCCTTCACGCCCGTCCTTCTATCCAACGACAGATATAGAGGGAAATAAGAGAAGTTAATTAGACTTTAGTATACTACATCTGATTAATAATGATAGTATTTTGTTCGAGTTTCTAATCCCTACTGTACCAACATTACACACACATATATATATATATATATATATATATATATATATATATATATATATATATATATATATATATATATATATATATATAATACCGGTATATATATAATAGATACCGGTATATAGATAAATGTATAAATAAACAAATATACGGTAGATGGATAGAGATAAATAAATAAATGAATAAATACAGATAGATAGATAATTTACAGATATATTGTTAGATCTGTACACCTAGGCTGCTTCCAACAAAAAAGAGAGGTAGCCGAGATGGAATGACACACTCCCAATTTACTCATCCACACACACACATTTACGCGTATCTTAGTTCCAAGAGAAGAAGGGACAGATCCTCACAGCACCACACAGCACGAGGGTCAGCTGCTCAGGGAAATCAGCGACATCCGCAGCAGGGCCCGACAGCAGAGCTGGTTTACCCCTGCCACATCATAATTGACCCATCCCCTTACCCGCACCTGACCTGATTAGCTGATCAGACCAACTTCGGGAGAATATCCCTTTGGGGCCGCGTCACCATTTATTCATTCACAGTCATCCATAGCACGCGCAGCCACTATTCCTTGCTCAACAGACATTCCTCTCACATATAACGTTCTCATCACACTGTCCAGCCATCTTATTCGTGGTCGTCCTCTCAGCCTTACACCTCCCACATCCGACCCAGTTATCTTTTTCATCAATCGCTCTTCATCCATTCCCTCCATATGCCCAAACCATTGCAACACACTCTGCTCAACTCGACAGCCATCTCCCGCATAACTCCAGTTATCCTTCGCACTTCATCATTTTTCACACGATTCATACGCGTCACTCCACACATACTCCTCAGACACCTCATCTCCATTACATTCAAACTCTTCCTCTCTGCTACACCCGTATTTCACGTTGCAGCCCCATATAATGCAGTCGTTACCACGACACCCTCACATACCCTTCTCTTTACATCCATTTTTAGCGAACGCTGTCTGAACACTAGATAGATAGAAAATTATAATTTTTTGCTATAGTCAGGCCACTTTAACAAGCTTTCGAAAAATCTATAGCAGTGAAGGGAACAGAACCATCATCTGTTACTTCTTTCGGTGTGAAGACACCTTGAATTATATTCTGGCCACTACCAGGCACTTAACCAGCCTTGGAGAGACCGCTAATAGTAAAGGGTTTAACAGTATCACAGGCACTACTTTAGTACAAATTATTGTCATTTACCGTACCTAAACCAAGAATGTTACAAACATACATATATACATACATATATGCACACATCCATACAGTAAATGTATATATGAATGAATGTAGACACTACGTACGTATGTATCATTGTGCATGTGAGCATGAAAAATATTTCGTATATTATCAGTCTAGGTATGTTTTTATTCCCCCCTCCCCGTCTCTCTCTCTCTCTCTCTCTCTTTCAAAATAGTGGGTACATGAGTAAACTAAGGACGAAGATGGAGTAGGTAGCCATTACTCACAAGATGCAGAACAACAGCCACAACCGTCTTTGACAGCACATCCAGTGACAGGGTGCAGGGAGACGTTGCCGGTACAGAGTGGCGCGTAGGTACATGAGTCACAGGTATCAGCAGCAGGACAGTCAGGTACGCGAGCCACGCAGCACTTGCACCCACTTCCGGAGCATCCACCTGGCAGCTCCTCTTCACCGCACGAACACGCACCCTTACATTCCCCGTGCCTGTCCTTGCAGCTTTGTTGTATCTTGCAGTCTGAGGAAGCAGTGTTGATTTAGAATGGTATGTGGAATATTTTAACGTTGGTTTTATCGCTTGAAATCCATGATGCATTTATAGTTTATTCTTGTTATTTTGAGACTATATTTTGAGCTAGGAGAGGCTTTCGAAATCCAGGAGTTAATTACAGACTTCGTTAATCTCTTCAGTATGAGAGTCTTAAGTTGAGTAAAATAGTGTGCGTGTAGCAAAAACGTACTATAATACATTATCGAAGTGAAGTGAAACATTCTCCTCGTTGCTCTATCTCACCGTGAGTATTGGAGCATTTAAAAAGGTTTGAGTTAAACACATTATATGTTCCTTGTCCTTGCTGTCCTGATGGATCATGCAATCTGGGAAAGCAAAACCGAGCAAAATTTTTGTATGAATCGTATCCGTATTACTTTTTGACCATCAATTTAGCAACCACCCTCCTCAGAAATTCGAAAATCCGTTCACTTCAATAGGTTGGCTAAATGTTACATGAAAGATGTCGACAAACTGCTTAACCGATTTCATTCTCAGATACGGTATAACTTAAAATGATGTACTTTTACCACTTATACGTTTCCTGGTAGAGATGTGACAAACGTTTTGATATTGTCTTGTGAGAAGTATTTGAGCTTCCCATAGCTGCCCACTTGGGCTTAATACGATGTGTTATACATGACAGTCACACCCATCCACGGTGAGTACCGCCAGATTAAGCCAAAAATATTTTTATCGTCCACGCGTTAGCTGACGATAATGAAGAATGTATCTTATATGTGTAAGTCAGCACGAAGTGTATCTCTTCTGTATATATATATAAATATATATATATATATATATATATATATATATATATATATATATATGTATATATATATATATATATATATATATATATATATATATATATATATATATATATATATATATATATATAAGCCGTACTTTAGCTACATCATGGCCTGCTTGGATGAGGTCTTGGGTACTAGTTGGATTAATTTCCTTTCCTTGAGCAACACCACACAACAACTCTTGTACAAAACCGCCATAAGTCTAGCAAGTCAGTACACAAAGTTTAGTTCCTTTTACTTGCTCGATATACTGGAACACGGTGTGATGAAAGAAATAAAAACAATGTCATCCTAGTGAAGGCAGTTGTCTCAACAAGACAGCACACACAGTGAAGGCAAGGACAGGGTACGGATCTTGAACCTGGCTCTCTGTTATCTTGTTTCTTATTTTTTTTCATTGGAGAGAACAATTCTTGCGAGCTTCTAGCTTTTGGTTTCTTCTTCCTTGCTTAAAAAACAAATAATACTAAGTTACAGTCTCACTCGTCAGCACGTCTTTTATTTGTCTTATTCTTGCTACTTCCAGACGCTTACATTAAACGTAGGAAGGACCTCCAGCCTATATCTCACTCCTGACTTCCCTCAGCAGAATAGACCGTCTACAGCTACCACCACTAAGCTAAACTACATAAGACGTTACTGTTGATGGGGGTTGGGTACTATTCCGGAATTACATCCAAAGAACAGACACTGAGACTGATACGCTCATCTCCAAAATAACACAGTTCCAAGTTATTTTTGAGTTATTAAAAAAATTATGTATTTAGAAAATAGGAAGGGGGAGGTATTTTCTCCAGTTCTTGCCATCTTCCGATATCGCATCTCCATTAACAGTAAGCTATGTTAGTTTCATGTAGGTTAGATTTAACTGCGTTTGGTTGGGTTACCCCATTGTTATGTTGACAGCGATAACGAAAGGACGGAGGAGATGAAGAATCTTCTCTTCTCGCCTTATTTGATAAGTACATAAACCTTAAATCCATTTTTGACAAGCATTTATAAAAAGGAAATGTCTTAATCGTGCATGACGTAAATGGTGAGATATTAAACTCCAAGGTGAGTTAGTCTGATGTCCTTCCGAAAATTTACTAGCGCTTAGATCTTGGTCATCTCTGTAATACTCACCGAGGCAGCAGATACAGTTGTGTCCCGGGCAAGTAATATTGGCCACCACCCCTTTGCACACTTGCACACACGTCCCGGGACAGTCCTCGCACACCGGGCACCCGATCCTCTCTTCCACGGCGCAGCAGTGACACCCGGCTCCTTCACACCCGTCGAGCACCACTAGCTCTGTGTCCTTGCATCTGGGCTTGCACTCTCCTTTGAATTTTTGGCATTTGTCCCTCGGTTTACACGACGCTGCAGAGGAAGAGAAACTCATAAAAATTCAGTTTATAGATATGAAAACTTAATGCCAGCATGGTAATCTCTTAACCACAACTGTTTCCGCGTCCTGGCACCATGACTTACATTCCTCTTTACACTTTGGTCACTTCTTGTCCTTTGCACACTATTGCAGAGTAAGAAACAGAATCATGAGATCCTGAACCTGGAACCTGATTTAAAAAATGCAGGTTCGTTTTCTTTTCAGCATCACTGTCTCTGGCTTCTTGAACCTCCATTTTTATTGTCTCCGACAAGTAGAGTATGTTTTCACCCCTGTTTGTTTATTATGTTGTTTGTCTGTTAGCAGGATTACTCAAAAACTAAAAAGGAGATTTGGACTAAATTTGGTGGGTAGATAGTCCATGTCCCAGGGAACAATCGATTAACTTTTGGGACCGACCTGGATCGCATTACAGATTCGGGATCCGGAAAACAATTTTTGCGAAACGCTGATCAGTGATGAGAAAACCTCACCCATTATGAAGAGCGGTTTGGAAATTACATTGCCCTTGTCGGAGAGATGCGCTCCTCTGAGTTCCTGTTGCCTTTCAGTATCGTACGGTAATCATTTACTCCGATCCTCTCTCCGCTGTTCAGCAAACTCCTTTCATTTACTTTCTTCCACTCACCTGTCTTCCGTTTCCGCATCATAATTCATCCTCCCCTTACCCATCCACCGCTCATTTTCACTGGATTTTCAGTACTACTCTCTCTCTCTCTCTCATGCGCTAGGAAGCGCGCGCGCGCGCGCGCACACACACACACACACACACACACACACACACACACACACACACACACACACACACACACACACACACACACACACACACACACACACACACACACACACACACACACACGCACGCACGCACACGCACGCACGCACGCACGCACACACACACACACACACACACACACACACACACACACACACACACACACACACACACACACACACACACACACACACACACACACACACACACACACACACACACACACACACACACACAGGAGTCCCGTGCCACCTCTCAGTCCTCATACCCTTACTCTTTTTTTTTTTTTTTTTCATCTATCCGCAAATTTTCTACTTTTTTCCCCAGCTCCAGCGTACTCCCGTTCCCCTTTCACTCAGGATCCAGACCCTTTCCTCTTCTTTCCCCCAGTCCCTTACACCCTGTTCTCCCTTCTTTTCCCTTACGTTACACCTTCACCCCACTTCTGACTTCCTGGTTGCACACTAGCTTCCTTCTTTCCCCTTCCACCTTCTACCTAACCCTTCCACCTCACCTGGCTCCTCCACACAAGACAGAAAATTGCTTCTCCGTACTGTACACCCTCTCTTCGTAACTCGCTTCTTTCTCTCCTTTGACTTTCATCCCAGCCTTTCCTCCATCCCTCGTTCTTTCTAACTCCTCTACTTCTCCTCCTCCCCCCCCCCACACACACACACACCTCACCTTGCTCCTTAATGCAGCACACACAGTCTCTGCCCTTACATCCTTTCGACAACTCTTGCTCGCCGGGTGCACACTGGTTCCCCTTGCTGCACTGGCCGCCCCTCCTGGTACATTTCTTCCTCGTTTTACACACTGCACCTGGTGAGAAGAGGGATGAGGGTCAGGAAACTGTGTTGGTGGTAGGGCGACAGATAGGAAGAATTCTGATGTCATGCAAAATGAGGGAATCAAAAGTAGAACCATGAAAACTCGTCCCATCCAAAGATAGTAAAGAAAGTGTGAACCATTATCAATATCCATTCATGTTGAGGTCGGTGGGCACACTTTATTTCAAGGGTTATAAGACATTAAACACAGGTTACCCCTTGCACTATAAAACTAGAGGGCCGTACAAATAAAGCAAAGCGCAAGCATGTGCAGAAGCCCTTAGATTTTTACTCTAGTTTCTGAAGCAGGTGATGCTGTTAGAAAAATGTCTGACTCTTCTGTGTCGTCATTGACTACAGTTCGTAATGTGGATTGCAGAATGTTCACATCTAACATTTAAAGATGTTTGTCGCTGTTGTTGTGGTGGTCTCTGGCTCATCTGAACTGAACTCAGTGGACCACAGGCTGAAGTTGCCCTTCTCCCGCAGTTCACCATCCTCCTTTCATGGGATAGGGACGGAGCTGAAGGACGTTTTTATAACCGGAAAGGTTTATCAGTGCCACTGCATTAAGGTGTCCCTCTAAAGGAGTAGGGAAAAAGTTAAAGCAAGCAGTTACAGGAAAGACTCCAAACATATTAATTTACATGCAAGATAGAACACGTTTTAGCAAAAATACAAACAGTGCAAGATTCTTTGAAACAAATAAATGAGAAAAAGGGTGGTAACCAAATTAAACATAGGATAACCAAGCATACACAGAAGGAAAATACTGCACATCAAAATATATACACGCAGGAAAGCGCGAAAACTAACGAGCACACAATAAATGCAAAGAGTACAAATAACAGCAAAAGACAGGAAGTGCAAGACGTCGGTCAGAAAACACACACACACACACACACACACACACACACACACACACACACACACACACACCTCCTCCTCCTCCTCCTCCTCCTCCTCCTCCTCCTCCTCCTCCTCCTCTAGAGCAGCAGGCACAACCATTTTTACAGCCCCTCGGTATCTCCTCCTCGCTTGACTTGCACCTCTTCCTGCATTTCCCCCTAGCTCTCTTGCACTTCCTCTTCGCCTTGCATCCTGGAGAAAGAGAGTAGAGTCAGACGGTGCCGTGTTCTCAGGGGTGGAGGAGGCTGCATAACACCACCTGCTCGTTTTTTTTTTTTTAATTCCCTAGAAATAATACATTAGAAAAAAATACATCCACATAAAACAAATAAACACTTCTGTTTGTGGGATATTATCGATATTTCACGGCAAGACTGTCCTGAAGGAAAAATTATAGGATTGAGAGAGAGACAGAGAGAGAGAGAGAGAGAGAGAGAGAGAGAGAGAGAGAGAGAGAACATATAGTATATTTAAAGACCCCATACTTCCTTCAGTACTTAAATCTCAGCTCTGAACGAAAAGTTAAAAATAAAAAAATCTTACGCTTCTTCCTCCTTCGATCCTGTACCCCATCAGCCTTATGTGACGCCAGTTTTGTTCCCATTTTATTTTTCTTCCATCGTTCAGTTCCTGTTTCATTGCGATTCTTCTTCCTGTTGGTCTTCTTTCTCCTTCCATCCACGTTCTTACCCGTTCGTTTCCTCGCATCCTTTTTGTCACTCTCCTTGATCGACGTTTTCTTGATTTTTCGGAGCTTCTTCAATTTCCTTAGCTTCCCGTCATTGCTTTGCCGGTTTTTCTTTCGTTTTCGCTCAGTTGGTGCTTCATTATGATCCTTCTTCTTGTTGGTCTTCATCCTTTTCCCCTCATTCATGCTCTTACTTTTTCGCCTCCTCGCATCCTTTTTGTCATTATCTTCCATGGATGTGTTTTTGTTTTGTCGAATCTTCTTCACTTTCTTTCGTTTCCCGTCATGGTGTTGCGGGTTTTTCATTCGTTCGTTTCCATTATTTTCGTTTCTCATCCTCTTCCTTATATTTTTCACTTGCTTACCTCCAGCTCTCCGTAATTTCCCTTCTTTTCCTCTTCTGTTTTTCGTTTTTCTTCGTATTTCCTGCTGGTTCAGGCTTTTCCTCTGTATCTTCATTTCTTCATGTGCCTCTTTCATTTTCTTTCCCCTTTTCCGATTCTTCACATTTTTTCTCTTCGGTTTATCATCTTCTCTCTCTAAAGACCGCTCTGTTCTCTCTGCCTGTTTTCCTTCCACACCTTAAAAAAATATCAGTATATATTAGAAATGATAATATTAAAAACAAAATAAAATAAAACTATAAAAAATAGACGCTGTCCAGCAAAATATTTTATAAAGAAACTTCAGGAGGTTATTCTAATGATAATTTTGAGTAAAAAACACGTCCAATTCTTAGCCGATACGGGACTGCAGTTTCTGATGACCATGTGGGAGAAAATGATCTCCCTCATATTTAACGAGTAAAGTTTGTAAACAACTAAAGTTAGATTCATCTTTCCCTTTTATCTTCGTTTCACTCAAAGCTAACACATCCAACTTTCTTCTCACAGGCATTCTCCCAATCTCCTCTCCTTTAGCCTCAATCGTAGCCTACTACATCCACGCACATTCATAGACCCAATCTTCAGGGTACGGGGATAGCTCAGTCCCCCATCCCAGTCTATTCCCTGTTTCATTGTAGGAACTAAAAAACAGAGGAGGGGGTCTCTAGTCCCTTAACCCCGTCCCTTGTACGACACGCAGGGAATACGGTGGCAGAATTCTTCCCAATACAACCTGCCCGCAGAGTAGTAGTAGTACCACCCCATAGTGCGGCCAGGTTGTGTCCCCCTCTTCCTATGTGTATAGTTTCGTGTTTCCTTAGGTATGGATGCATATTCACACACACGCAGCCGTACATAATATATACTGTACTGTACTCTACATCCATACATCTATACACGCTTTCATGTGCAGTTTACAGTACGAAGATGCTGACATGTGTTTGCGTGACTGTGTTTGCTTATATGTGTGTGTGTGTACGTATCTATACCCATGTGGGTGAATGTGTGTGTGGGTCTGTTTAGGTGTAACTGGATGTATAGTAAATGTCGTGTTTGTGGTATGTGGATATTTTTGCAAATGTATGTATCTGTGTGTGTGTGTGTGTGTGTGTGTGTGTGTGTGTGTGTGTGTGTGTGTGTGTGTGTGTGTGTGTGTGTGTGTGTGTGTGCTTACGTGTGTGTGTACATTTGTATAGGCTATATATGTACGTGTGCGACTATGTGTTGATGTGGATAAAAATTTCAGAGTACAGTATTCATGAAAACTAATGGCATGGTGGTCGTTATCAGTGTGTTTGATTTATTACGCCTATATGTAAATGTACGTATGCCTATTGATTTATGTAACTATACATTTACCTATGTATGTATGTTTCAGTGCGGATGTGTGTGTGTGTGTGAATATAGAAGATATTTTCAGTGAGCCAGGTGTTTACCTCCCTCCTCTCTCTCTCTCTCTCTCTCTCTCCCTGCCTACGTACTTACCCAACTACCTACCTCCCTGCCTACCGATGTATGTGTTTACCTGTTTATATGTATACCTGTCTATATGCCTGACATTTTATCGGAATGTATAGCCAAGTAGAATTTTATATTTTTCAATTTCTCATGCCGTTATTTAACTTCTTCTACCCGGTGACGTTCTTTATTCAGACCAAAAATTAATTCTTCAGAACTTTCGGGTTACAAAATGCTTTCGTTAACCCATTGACTACCCGGCGGCTCTCCTAACCTGAATCAAATCATCTAGTAACATTAAAGTAAACTAAATATAATATCAACATGTATTTAAATCTGCTAAGCCGTCCAGTGTATAAATGTAAAAAAAAAAAATGTATTAGTCAAAAGGTACAGAGAACAAAGTCCTGCCTTCGTTAAATCCTCACACTTTAGCACTCTTGAGCTTCTATCACTATCGTCTAGCGACATAGGGAATAATATAATATAGTTGTTCAGCTTATCGGATTAAACCTAGTCCTAATTAAATTTCGGAGCAGTTTAATTCTCACCCAGTTATTCCAGCACGAAGTCCCCACACAGTAATATTCCCGCTCTGTTAAACCCCAATATTGCTAAATCCCAAGGCAGTTATATCTCATCCGAATTACAGGCCCACAGAATTAAATACAGTACCTTACAAATTAAATCCCCATCCACATTAAATTCCCAGTCAGTTAAATCCCCACGCAATTAAATACCCACTCAGTTAAATCCCCACCCAATTAAATACCTACTCATTTAAATCCCCACCCATTTAAATACCCATTCAGATTAAATTTCAATCAGATTAAATTCACTGCAAATTAAATCCCCATCCCTGACGTACCTAGACAACATAGTGATCCCGAGGCACAGTCCTGGAGGTCACCGGGAGCCTTGTCACACACACCTTCTATTGGTATGGGGCTCATGCAGGTCCCTCCCCCTTCCAGACAACCTTGACCCGCCGCACTCACGCTCACCTGAAAGTAAATGGGCATGTAATAGTCTCGTCTGCCATTCTTTCTATATGTCTAACTACATTACTAGCGATCTGTGTGCCTAATTGTCTGTCTGTGTCTGCATTTCTGTCTGTCACTCATTATATTTGCTTGTCTACAGTAACTGACAGTCTGTTTATACCTCTGCCTATGGGCCTCTCTGTCTGACTTGTCCATGTAGTTATATGTCTGTCAGTCTGTCTCTCTGTCTGTCACGTATGTATGTATCTATCTGTCTATCTATCTATCAGTCTAATGCATATCTGTCTACTGTCAAACTCCTAATCACAGATCTCAGGGCGGTGAAAAATACATTCAATCTGTTCACAGTCGACTAGGGCACGTTCAGCAAAATGATTAGTCTGTCAGGATAAAATACCAAATCCCAGAATACAGACAGAGGCACAAGTATGTTCCAAAGTATGACGAATACATAGCGGAATAATCGAACCATCTGAATCACACACTTGAAGAGATTGGGTTTTCATTGTATTTGGCCAGTTGTAAATTTTCTTCAGACGGAACTGAGAAGAAAGTTGTTTCGTTGACTATACATCCAGGGAGGTATCGGCACAGGTTATGTCAGGCTATCTATCTGTTGCCGGGCATCGAATCCCAGGGTTCATTCAAACTGACCACGTCATAAGCAGCACAAGTACAGAAGACATGTTCCTAAAAGGAAATCTGTGTAGTGCATTATTGTGGTCGTACTCTCTGAATCCCCGTCTCCTTACTTTACCTTAAGTGATATATAAGAACACAAGACGGAGCACTGTGAATATAACATCCACGTTGACCTTGACCTTTCAACTTTGTGTGACCCTTGACCTTTGACTGACTGTTCTCAGAATTGAAAATCTTTAACCCAGCTTTAACCTGAATCCTTCCCTGAAGCTTGGTCTAAATCGGATAAAAAATTTTCAAGCTGACCTTGTCTGCGACCTTGACTTATTATTTATTTTTCTTAAAAACAAGGGGATTACTCCTTGACTAACCCACAATATTTCCAGCAACATCTATCTATCTATCTATCTATCTGTCTCTGTCTCTCTCTCTCTCTCTCTCTCTCTCTCTCTCTCTCTCTCTCTCTATATATATATATATATATATATATATATATATATATACAATACACACACACACACACACACACACACACACACACACGCACGCTTCCTCACCTCGCACAAACCATAGTATTTGCTCTCGTTCCACGAGCGTCAGAATACCAAGAAGAAATTATCTTCATAGACTTGTGGGGAAACTATTGCCGCCAATTTTGAAAAGTTTCTCTCTTTGAAGATAGGTGAAATTGTTTTATTAGAGTGCCTGTTCCGGCCGAAATTGAAAAATTCTGAATAATCAGAAAATGCATCAACTCGTGTAACAGGTGACATGTCAGATCAACTCAAAATTCCAAGCTGAGCAACTTTGTATTTCATAAGAAAGTCGCAAAAATGCCTCCATGTAGCCGCAACTGAAAATCACCTCTTGATCAGCTGATGCGTTAGCTGACGCAAAAACTGACATGTTAAATCATCTCAAAATTTCAAGCTGAGCAACTTTGCATTTCATAAGAAAATCTGCCAGACTTCCCCAAGAGCAGATACTCGAACTTACCTTGAAGGAGGAGAAAAAAAAAAAAATAGATTTCCTAGGTGTAGACCTGTTGGCATCGCCCCAGGTAAAGATTAGCAGTGCAGCAGTGTCAGATTAATTAGTCTGGCCATTGCAGTTTACTGGATCTGTACTCCTTCATCAGGATGTTGACGAAGTAAGGAGTAAGGGGACCTAGACTATTAGTAAAAAGGAAGCAAAGAAAGGCATGACTCCCATAATGAATTTCATAAATACAGGTTAAGAGTACAGCTACTCCTAAGGTGCTGCTTTCTGTTGCACGACACCATTTACTCTGCACACCTATTGAATGTTTGCATTTTCACTGATGGAGGGATGGAGTGGAGAGGTGTATGACAGAGGGGGGTGTGAGTTGGGAACAGGGTAGTGAAATGGCGGGGGACAGGGCGACGTGGAGGCGATTTGTTTATGGCCATCCCGTACGGGATTAGGGCGTCTGGCAATAGATAGATAGATAGATAAATTTTCACTGATCAGTCACAGAAATATGTAGTGATGATCGGCATTTTTCCAATTTACATTACGAAAAATGTATGGATGAGTATAAATTAATTAGTAATTCACTATGTTTATCTTCACTGAGCATTCATTCATAATTCGGGGGGAGAATGACATTTCTTGTTTTATTATCATTCATCACCATCATCCCGCCTCTCAGTCAATAGTGTATACAGTGACTGGGCCTCTCACCCATTCACCGGAATCCTGGCTTCAACAGGTTAAATACAGTATATAATAACGTAACTGAATGAGACGGCATATTGCAGAATTCAAAATTACCTGTTCACTGACTTCATCTTATTCTTCCCCTGCTCCGTTTGTATTATACTGTTTATATCCAGTGAATTCCTCATGCGCACCCTTGATTTCATTATAATTATACTCTGTTGATCTGTCGAATTTTTTGGTTTCCTTTAGTCTGTGTGCTCCTTTGTGTGGTATGCCGATCCACTTCATTCCTTTTGTCATTCCTTATACTCTGCATTGTATAGTAAACCTCCACGTCATCTCTTTTATCCTTACGTGTCCTCCTTTACTTGCAGTAAGAACCCACTGATTATTATTATTATTATTATTATTATTATTATTATTTTTTCCATGTCCTCACTGTTTGCTGCAAGAACCCGCTTTAATTTTTACTTCTCCTCCTGGAATTGTAATACCTCCTTTTGATTTTGAGGTCTGTAGTACCCCCACTTCACAATCCCCTCCACTTCATTTTATACCCATGAACTCATGTTGTGGAATCCCTTACCTGTTCCTCTCCAACCAAGGGCGATGGAAGGTGACTGAAGACGGTGAGAAGGAGAGGGAGCAGGTGGATCTTCATGGTGGATTAGGCGAAAGGAAAAAAATAAACAGAAAACAGGCCTACTGGCAGAACTACAGTGATAATAAATAGACTGAAGAGGAAGTAAATGAAAGGTTTTTGTTAGATTCCGTAGATCCGGAGTAGTTAGTGTAAGGCTAGGCTAGGCTGGGCTAAACGAGTCTTGATTAAGTTAGATTGGATCAGATAGGTTAGGGTGGGGAAAGTTAAATTTGAGTGATTGGATGTTTTAATGATTCGCTAAACAGATGAGTTGGAGCTGATGGAGGTAGGATGTTGAGTTGAGAAAGAATAGGTGAAAGTAGCAAGGGCGGAAGAATAAATGAGGAAGGTGGACGGACGAAGATGAGAAGACGGAGTGGAAGTGCGATGACCGGTGCAAGACACTTCAAATCCACACCTCTACACAGTCCTCTTCTTCTGGGTCAAAACCACAACAAATTAAATTTAATCGCGTATTATTCCTTTGTAACAGTCCAGGAATCGAACTGTTCCTTCTTGATTCCTCAGAAGTTCTTTTCAATTTTGTTTCCTTCTCCCCTCTCTTTCTTGGGCTAGAGAGAGAGAGAGAGAGGGAAATGAGTTAAAGATGAAAGCGACGTTCAGCGTAAGTGGTGAGGGATGCACCAGGTGAGACAGAGCGCAGGTGTGAAAGTGGTGGAAAACATTGTACCGATGCTCTGATCAAAAACAGCTGCAACGACAACAGCAACAGTAAGAACACCTGCACGAGGGAAAATATGAAATACTTGATGTTCACTATTATTTTTACTGCCATAAATGTGTATGTAGCTGCAAGAGGCCACAAAATACTGTTCATATGTACTGTACTAGGTCTATACATAAATATGCAAATACTCTTTTTCCACGCGCATACACTCACACAAGAAAAATATCACCCCCGCCTAACGCCTCCCCCCCCCCAACCACCACCACCACACACGTCCGCACATCCACACCCACACATATTTACATCCACCTCATACACTCACACCCACACATGACACATTTAGGCGACGGTCACACAGTCACAGCCCGACCTCCCCGCTACACGTACGCACACACATTTACTCCTCACTGCCCCTTACGTAAGCGCGAGTACCCTCAATCAGATCCCCTCCCTTCTGATGGTTTTGTGGGTTTAGATCAGTGTTTCCCAAATTCTTTGGGCCGCGAACCTTAATACAGATTTTTTTTTTTTTCCTGTCGACTATCAGGGCGGAAATAATTTTAGTGTTTCTTCATTTAGTTTTATTTAATCACCATGGACGTCGTTTTCCCAAAGGACATAATTATTATCAGAGACCTACTTTCCCCTTGGACCCATTTTCCTCATTGAAACTTTCCTCCCCATACAGAACTACATTTTCCCCACAGGCGCCTCATTTCCCCCATTGACCTATATCCCTCATGGGCCTATTATTATCCGTTGAACCTATGTCAACTGTAAGGCCCATTTCCCCTTAGGTCTGGGATTTACTCCCCAATGGACCTGTTTTCCTATATGAACCTGTTCCCACCACCCACCCACCCACCCACCCACCAACGAACCAACATACCCACCCACTCACCATTAGGATGATGACCCACCAAGTTCACACACACACACACACACACACACACACACACACACACACACACACACACACACACACACACACACACACACACACACACACACACACACACACACACACACACAGAACAACCCCTTTACCATCATGTGCCCTACACATACAAAGACACTGTCACACCTGTACCTCCACGTCAACTGGTGGAGGGAATGACCTCAAACACCTGCTGATCTGAACAGGTGTTGAGAGCAGAGTGAGAATACGAGCGACTGCATACGGCAAAATTTTGACAGATATAAAGAGTGCTTAAACGAGAACATTGTTATTATGATAGTGAAGAGATTGTGTGTGTGTATATATATATATATATATATATATATATATATATATATATATATATATATATATATCACCGATCTGATGTACTATATTAAAAAAAAAATAGAGGTAATATAGTACCCATTGCAGTGGAATAGTTTTTCTCTGGTAAGAACTCTAATATTGCGTTACAACGTCACTTCTCTCACATATTCATCACATGGAAAGTGTTTTTTCACCACTGCTTCTTATCATAACTACGTTTTGCTACAGTTCCCATTGCTGTGTAGCAAATTCTCCGTCACACACTTCACATTAAATGCTTTTTCACTTTGTAGTATTATGTTCACAAATTAATATATAGGACTATTCCACTCATATTTTGACTGGCAAAACGTGACAGATGCTGATACCCTGATATATCACTAGGTCTATACAGTATATTAAATTTCGACTCGAGCGAACAGTGACAGATGTCATCCCTCAGTACTACAGTATGCCAGGAGTGTCTACAGATATTGACAGAAGTGCAGCAACATTTATATCGAGAAAATGCAACGAGTCTAAAAGAAAAGAGGAAAAGAATCTTACCGTATCTCATATTCTCCACACAGGAGTTCAGCTGTGTCGCATCAAAGCAAAACCGTCCCCAACCGCATCAGAAAATGGGCCTGATCAGTGATCAAACCCATTTTCTTTTACTCGCTTCGTAGCAGACATCAATAAGCCTCATTTCTCTAGCCACACATATTAGTTATTGACTTTAGTCATGTTGATAAAAAGACTGCCAAATACCCCAAAAATTAACAAAAACACCCCAAACCTTGCCCGATTCCTCTAGATTTTACGAAATTTAAGCTTACCCTAAACTGTACCCTGAAGAGGCCCCGATTCCCTTAAAATAGGATATTTTACCCTAAAGTGGATGCCCTGCCCGTGACGAACCCAGCTTTTGAAGGCAGTGTGACGTCATGCACGACTCCGACCAGATTCATACCGAAAGTGGACTGACTTGATACATTTAGACTTCGTTATATACGAGTTTCATAACTCGTGATATAATGTAGAGCGATATCACTGACCATGACTAGTTAATATTACAAAAGCTTTATTCCTTCAAACCGATGACGCACGTTTTCTGTTGTTTCTGTCATCAGACGATTTCATTAAGCTTTAGAGTAGAGGTATGTAATTTTTTCATCTACAGTTCAACGGTTCGATCTTAATCGTAATTGAATTTTGCAGAGAGCAGAAACAATAGGCGAGAATAGGAGAGTGCAACACCCGCATCGTATACTCGGTCAAATGACAACCTTTGACCTTCACCTATGACACTGAACCCCGATCGAATGCTCTCCAAACAGAATCACGATCGTCAACCCTTGCAGCAAATTTCCTTCACATCAGATAAACCTGTTTGTATTATATTGTTCACACACACACACACACACACACACACACACACACACACACACACACACACACACACACACACACACACACACACACACACACACACACACACACACACACACACACACACACACACACACACACACACACACACACACACACACACACACACACACACACACACACACACACACACACACAAAGACTGTATCGCCTTGCCTTGCTGAGGGCGGGCGATGACAATAATTATTATCTGTCACTTGATTGACGCCATATCCTGTGAAGGGTGGCTAAAAAGAAAAAAAAAAAAATTGCTCCTGTGTTGCCTTCGTATTGGCTCCTTTCCTGCGACTCATCCCCCCATACATATTCTCTTACCGTATCTCGCTGTCATGTTCTCGGTATTTTTCTACTCCACATCACCTAACCCCCAGTCAGTCCCTGTCACTTTGTCTCAAAGTGTACAGTGTCTTGTCACAAAGTCCCGTGATTACGAAAATGGATGAGTTATACCAACATAATTAAATTGTGTCTGTTGCCAAGATAGAAAACTCCCTGTCTGATTTGGACCCTCAACCAAAGCTGCAGCAACTTCGCAGTCAACACCGCTACACTCTGTAGGTATAATTCACCCACTGAAGCAACTGTTCTTCCAAGCACCCCAAAATCCCACGTCCTGCCGTTATATATAGATATATATTTTTTTACCTTTAGACTTTTCCGCATTTGGAACATCCCTGTAATAACAACAGACACATAGTGTTAGCATCTATAGATAGACTCCTTTACCTTGATCTTTCTGGCTGCCAAGCCACCAGAAGTGGGCTCCAGATCCTATTGGACGGTCCTGCTCCTCTTTTCTTTAAGCTGTCCCCAGAATCAATGTCCCGATGTGATATCTGAGAACCTGCTGGGATGCAACCTTCTGTTCCTTCTTCTGACACTCTTATCTTAACCACATGAATCCTGCGACGTCTTTTTTCCTCTTGATACTTTTAAGCGATGTTCTCGGATTAGGGATTGCTTCTCGCACTGAAGAGGTTAGTGAAGGATTTATTTAATCCCCTCACTTTGAAAACTCTTTCCTTAGCTGAAATAATTATCGAACCATCGTAACAAGCAAATTGGAAGAGACGATGGTAATGAAGGAGTTAAGCACTACTTTCTGTTCCTTACTCATATTCACATCTTATAAGACAGGTGGTCTGTGTAGAAATCACTGCCACATTCTTTTATATGTACAGAATACCTGGTTTCACATCTTTCATCAACCAGCAGCAGTTCAGGTAGATTTCAGACTAACTTTGTGTATGTAGCTACTGTCTGCCTCAGCATTGTGTGAGGCGACATAGACAGAACTTAATGACGCTTCTGTCCCTCCTCAACAACGTTCCTTCATTGGACATCGGACCACATTCCCTAATATACTCGCGCCCTTTATCACCTTACCTAGATCTTGGCCTCCTTCTCCTTCACCTCCCAACTACCTCATTCTCATATATTTCTCTCTCTCTCTCTCTCTCTCTCTCTCTCTCTCTCTCTCTCTCTCAAGTGGATGGGTGTGAGTGTGGGTGTTCCTTTTTCCCACAGTTTTTACAGCATCTCTCTTTTCCAGCGATATGTTTTTTCCATATCATTCTCTTATTCCCTCACGATTGCCTTTTCATTGTCTCTCTTTCTCTCTCTCTCACCTCTCACTTAAGCGCTCATTCTCTCATCTCACCGTCTTTTCAACTCTCCGTCCCACGAAGAGGCCATAATAATGTAGGAGAGAGAGAGAGAGAGAGGGGGGGGGTGCGTGCTCAGTGGTCGGTCATAACACTAGCACTATATTATTGTCGGTTTGATTGCGGTCTGCGTGGTGAGGTGGGAATAGGGAGGGGAGAGGGGGTGGAAATGCAAGAAGGCAGTGGACGAGGGGAATGGAATGTGGGAAGGGGAAAGATCACAGAAGGGAAGGGAGGAGTAGTGGGAAGGGAGTGGAAATAAGGGGGAGGAGTTGGAGTTAAGTAATGGGGGAGAGGGGGCGTCGGGAGAGCGGTTTGAGGAGTGGGGTTGGAAGGGAGAAGCGGGGTGCAGGGAGTGGAGAGGGAGGGATGGAAAGTGATGGGAGGAGGTAGGGAGGTGTAGGTGGACGAAATGGGAAGTGAGAAGTGACGGGGTGAGGACTGAGGAGGGAGGAATGAGAAATAAGTTGAGACGAACAGAAAGTAAGGAGTGAAGAAGGGTGGTGTGGATTGGAAATGGAGAAGTGGAGGATTTAAGAGGGAGGAGTGGGAACTAAGGATTAGCTGGAAAGTAGTTTAAGACTATACAGTGGACTGAACGAGGCTGGATACGAGAAGGGAGGGAGTGGAGAGGTGGGAGGGAGAGAGAGAAGGGAGGGAACCGGTGATGAGGAGAGTGGAGAAAAGTGGAGGTGAATGGTGGGGAATGGTGAGTTAAATCATGAGGAGAGTTGAAGAATGGGAGGCGAGGAACGCGGAGTAGAGAGTGAGTATTGGGAATGTGGTGGTGATGAAAAACTATGGAATGGAAAGGGAAGAGTGTAGAAGTAACGATATGGAAAACAGGAGGCGGAGAGTTGGAGGTAGGAGAGGTGCGAGTTGGGAGATAGTAGGTGTATGACTGGGGGAGTTTGTGGGAAGACATTGTAGAAACTAAGGAGTCATTGGGATGGAATTGGAAAGGGAATAGGGAGTGAGGAATGGTGGTTGGGGAGTGAACAGTGAGGGTATGGGATGGGGAATGAGGGATGAATAGTTGGAAGTGAGGAAAAAAAGGGAGCGGACTGGAGAAGATAGGGCGGGGGTTGAAAGGATGGAGTAGTGGGGTAATGAGGAGATAGGCAGCAAGTGACCTGGGATTCGATGGTATAAGTTTGGGGAGTTGGGGAGCAGGGAAAGGTTTCAGCGTGTCTGCCATTGAAGGTTGTAGGGAGGCTGGGTATGGCAAACAAGGGAATAGGACGATGATGACCAGGCCAGGAATCGGGAGTAAGGGAGAGATCGGTGAGGGACAGGGCAGATGGGTCGAGAACTGAGCACAGGTAGTAGGGAGGAACCGTCTGGGAGGAGAGAGGGATGGGATATGCAGGAGCTGGAGGCATTTTCGAGTGGGAAGGTGGGGAAAAATGGGGAGAGGAAAGGTATAGAATGGGATGAAGAAAGATATAGGGAAAGGGAAAGGGGGAGGTAGAAGGAGGAGGGAAAGAAGTTTTAGTTAAAACCGATTTATATGTATCGACTACACAATGGGCAATGTAGGCAGATAACCATTATGGGTTTAAGAGCTGAGGAGGGGGATTCTGCGACTTACATATCCTTTCAAGGAAGAAAAGTAGGGTGTGGGGGGAGGGTCAGAGAGTGGGGGATGGGCACGGAGTGTGGGAAGGGTAGGGTGTGGCGATGGGACACAAAGAATGAGAGGTACGGAGTAAGTGGGGAAGGGACAAGGAATGGCTCTGGAATGGTGAGGGTGGAGATGGGGTAGGATGGTAAGTACAGTGTTAGGAAAAGTAAGAAAAAGAAGAGGAGAGGAAGGAGAAAGAATGTAATACAGCCATGGGAACAATCATGGTGGAATGCAGTAAAATGGTGTTTCTTCTAACCTCACCCTCCATACTCCCACTCTCACTCTTGCTTTCAGTCGCACTCTAACTCTCACTCGCTCTCACTGTCATTCCTACTGCCACTCCGATTATTATTCTCACTCTTATTCTCACTTGCACTCCAACATTAACTACTACTACTGCTACTACTATTCTCTCTCTCTCTCTCTCTCTCTCTCTCTCTCTCTCTCTCTCTCTCTCTCTCTCTCTCTCTCTCTCTCAGGTAAGGCCACCTCAAGTCCCCGTATATCCAGGTAAGAGGCCTCTCCTTCTCCTTCACTCTCTCCTTCATTTTCTTTTCTCTTCTCATCAGCCAGTTTTATTCTTTCTCCATTTTCTTTTTCTCCTTTTACTTTTCTACTATTATTTCTTCATCTTCTTCCTTCTCCCTGACTTGCCTTCTTCACTCTTCATTTCTCTCAGTTTTCCTTCACTCTAATTCCTTCTATTTTTTCCCCCTTTTACTTTACTCCCTTGTATTCTTTGCTCTTCCCCCTTCTCAGTCAGTATCTTTCACTTTGCCTCCTGCTCAACTCACATAATTCTCCATTCACTCTTCTTCACTCTTGTTATCTCTCTTCTTTTTACTCTAACTCTCATACTCTCTGTTTTCCTTTTCTCATTCTTTTTCCATTTCTTTCCCCTCCCCCTCCTTTTCCTTTCTCCTCTGCCAGTTTTTATATTTGCCTCATTATCACCTACCTTCATTTTCACTCTTCTCTCATTCTTCTCCAGTCGCCGCCCATTTCCTCTTGCTGTTTTATTTGTCTCGTCCTCCTTCCTCTTTCTTTACTTCTCGTTGTTAACTGCCTTTCTGCTGTCTTCTATACTCGTACTAGTCTCCCTGAGTTACCATCATTTCTTCACACTGCATATTTAATTATTGTATTTCCATTCTCCCCTTTCCTCCTGTGCGATTCTTCATTTACTCTCTCTCTCTCTCTCTCTCTCTCTCTCACCATCCATTTCCCTCCTCCTCTCTCATTTTCTCACTTTCCCTCTACCCCCTAGTCTCTCAAATTTCTCTCCCTACTGTCCCTTCTCCCCGCCTTGTTCTTCCTCCCTCTCTTCTTTCATCCTCCCCCATTTCCACCTTCTCGCATCATTGAGTGCTTAAATGGAGGAGGTGACGTGGATGGCCTGCGAAAGAAAGATGAATGGATGGATGGGAGGATGGAGGAAGATGGGGAGAGGCAAAGTTAATGGTAGATCAGAGTGGAGAGGAGAGAGGAAGGAGCTTAAGTAGGTTTAAATGTACCTAAATGATACTGGAATGAACAGAATGACATCTACACACACACACACACACACACACACACACACACACACACACACACACACACACACACACACACACACACACACACACACACACACACACACACACACACACACACACACACACACACACACACACACACACACACACACACACACACACACACACACACACACACAGATTCATGATACAAAACATACATATTCCACGTATACAAACACAGATGGGGGGAAGAGAGGGAACACAGAGTACAAGTGTCCTCTCTTGCCTTACAGCCTCATAAATATCATCTATTCTGTGTCATAAAACGCGTGTCACTCTCATCACCAGGTTAATGGCTACAATCTCATAATGTCTTCACAACCCATATACCAGGCCTGCTGTTCAGTAAATTTATCCATAACACTCCCGGTCTTACTGCAGTAAAGAGAGGGAGTAATATTGGGGGTTTAGGAGGAAGACAAAACAGATACATAGCACAGGCGGTGTAAAACAAGGAATCAGTAATCACCACCATTGTCACCACCACCATTATCACCATCATCAGCACCGCTCCATCACCATCACAACATTTATCGGCGCCCACATCACCACTACCGCCTCCATCACCATCACCACCATCTCCTCCATCATCATCACCACCATCTCCACCATCACCATTACCATCACCATTACCTCCTCCATGACCATCACCACCATCGCCTCCATGACCATCACCATCACACCCAAAAACTGGAAATAATATCTTACGACTGACACCACGGACTGGACTGAGTTGGGGAGATCGCTATTTTTATCGGTTTTCTCCCCTACCCCGTTCTCTCTCTCTCTCTCTCTCTCTCTCTCTCTCTCTCTCTCTCTCCTTCCTACGCTAGAAAGTTTTAATTAATTTTCACGTGAGGAGTGCAGAAGGCCCAGGATAATTGTGGAGGTAGAGGACATCTGTTTTGCATCTCATTACCATTCTGTCCATCCTCTTGTCACTCCCACCTACACTTGTACACATGTCTGTCTATTCATCAGCCTAAACAACCTCCCTCTTTTCGTCACCCATTTCTTCCAGTCTTCCAATTCTAACCCATTTCCTCCCTTAGTTACCCACTTCCTCACTCCTTTCTCCCTGTTCTAATTCACTCCCTGACCCATATTCTCCCTTAATCACCCTTTCCCTCCCTCCATTTCTCCAAATCTAGCCCAATCTCATTTTAGTCACCCACTCCTTCCCTTCCTTCCTCCAGTTCTAACCCAGCCTTATTCACCCACTCCCTCCCGCTGTCCATCCCTTCCGCAATACCGCCTCAAAATTAAAACCTGGAAATATAAACGCTCTCTTTTAGTGGAGTTAAAGGGAGATATATCCGGAAGACTGGGCTGGCTGGAGGAGTAAAGACAAACACTTCTGCGATATTAAAGGCAAAACGCACTTGGAATTAAAAGTCGGGATGGAATTGGAAGACGGTCAGTGAGGGGGCGTGGAAGTGTTAGAATCTCTGGAGAGTGGCTGCGGTGGCTGGGTGGATGGCTAGTCTGGTAGGGTGGTTGGGGGTTGGGTATGGGATAATGCTGTAATTCTATGACACACAGGTTTATGCTATGATTCATACATATAGGCTTCACACACACACACACACACACACACACACACACACACACACACACACACACACACACACACACACACACACACACACACCAGCATAGTCGCCCAAGCTGATGGTGTGACTGATATGGTGCCAATAAATCGCTAGAGTCAATATTACCCAGGTTTCTGTACTCACAACCGCGCTGCTGACAAGGGGAGGTGGGAGTGGGCGGGGGGAGGGGGGATCTAAACCAGGTAGAGTAGACCATCGTAGTGGCCGACCTACAAGAGTTTCAAAATCGACTGTGTAAAAGTCCAAAGGGCTGTCTCATTTTGCCAACGCGTCACTCTCGTCAACGCGTCACTCTCGTCAACGCGTCACTCTCGCCAACGCGTCACTCTTGCCTCGCTGCGTTATAACAGTGTGTCGGTGATCGTCTTAAGCCGCCTGTGTCACCTGTTGATACCTTTACGTTTGGACTTTAATGTGTGGACGTGAATGTTTTACTTCCATTAGCATGTTTTTTTCTACTCAGTTTTTGATGGGTTATTGGGTTATGATGATGATGATGATGATGATGATTGTGCTGCTGCAGGTGATGATAAAAACGACAACTACGAGGATAACACACACACACACACACACACACACACACACACACACACACACACACACACACACACACACACACACACACACACACACACACACACACACACACACACACACAAAGGGTAAGAGGGTGGCGTTGTGAGGGGGTTTTAGCGACATCCCCTTTTTGGCTGGGACTCGGGTGATGGTCATAGAGACGAGGGCATTACAGGCAGAGGCGTAGAGGGGCCGTAAAGAGGGCTGGAGAGAGGGGAGTGACACCGAGGGGAGAAAAGAGGAAAGGGAAAAGGGAGTAGTGAGAGGAGACGACAGGATAAGTGAGAGAGGAGTAGAGAACAATATAGCAGAGAGGAGAGAAGAGGGAAACAGAGAGGAGAAAATGCAAAAGAGAGTAGAAGGGAGCCAAGGAATGAATAAGGGAGAGGGGAGAATACAAAAACGGAGAGGCGAGAGGGGGGATTGTGACAAAGGAGTGGCGAAGTGGGAAGTACAGGAAAGGAAATGAAATGGGTGAGAAAAAAGGATAGGAGGGGAGAGAGGGGAAAAAAAAAGATGGTAGGAAAGAGGGCAGGGAAGAGGAGAGGAAAGTAGAGAGGAAGTGAAAGGAAGAGGAAAGGAGTAGAAAAGAAATGACAGGGGTGATGATAGGACAGGAAAGGGAAGAGGTGAGAAGAGATGACAGAAAAGGGGAAAAGGGTGAAGAAAGGACAGGGAAGGAAATAGGGGAGATAAGAGGACAGGACAGGGGAGACTGTAGTATGGGAGAGGAAAAGAGGGGAGGGGAGGAGAGACGGGGTAACAGTGAGAGATGTTTGAATGATATGGGCAATGGAGAGAGAAGAGATGAGAGAAGAGGCGGAGGATAGGATATGCGAAAGGAAAGATAAACGAGGGAGGGGAGAAAAGGAAGGAAGAGAGAGGAGGGAAGATACGGGGAAAGAAAAGAAAGAAAATGGAAGACGAGAGGAAGAGAGGAGTAGCAGAGTGGTTGTTAAAAAAAAAAAAAAGGGTGAGGAGATGGGAGCAAAGACAGGGAGGGAAAAGTTAAGGGAATAGGAGCGTAGAAGAAAATAAAAAGGGAAGGAAGCTTTGACTTAGGTTGTTTCAAAAAGACGTGACAAGGGAAAGGGGGAGGGGAGACAGGGAGAAGAAAGAAATGGGAAAGGAGAAGAAAGGCGAGGTAGGGAAGAAAAGGAGCTGAGGAAAGGCTGTCAGAAAGCGTTCGATAAAGTACCCATAAAATACTCCTTGAAGATCCAAGACCATAACTTCATTGGCACTGTGCTCAAGTGCATTGATAAAAGGCTTATGGAACGTAAATAACGACTGTTAATTAATGAATAAAATTAGAGTAAAATAATGTTAAAGCCTGAGTGCAACACACTTCTGATATGAACCGTATTCAGTTACTAATGTATATAAAATAAGTGACCTCGATGAACTTTTTTTCTTGCAGAATACAAATACCGGTATTTGCTATTTGCTGGAAGAAAAAAATGGTAACAAAGACCGTTAATTATGAGTTCAATTAAGGCTTCAACTTGGCTGAATAATATTATATATATATATATATATATATATATATATATATATATATATTTAAAGGTAAGAGCAAACCATTTCTTGAATAGATAAACGATTTAACTTATTAATAAGAAGTCTACGAGTACATACAATTTCTAAGGGACGTGATTGGCAGTTGACAATTACTTGCCAATAGGCATGTAGATGCACTTCAGATATTGGCTGTTAAATGACTGGCAAACAACGTAGTTTGTTTTTCAGTAGCGTCATACTCATATGGGAAGAACTTTATGATGTGATAGACATTGTTACAGTACAGACAAGCATAATCATTTTGGATATGCATCTACATTCTCATCCATAGGTAAGTAGATTCACAAGTAGTTCAAAAGTATGCAGTTTTCTCACTCAGGCAACGGGAGATGCAGTAACAGTGCAGCATATTTATGTATTCAGCTTGTGAATATTATTTTTTTACGGACTGAACTAGTGTAGACTTAATCTTATATTCATAATTCATATCAAATTCCCTGAAGATTTCCTGTACTCTATGATGACCCCTTTCAGTTTTTCTCGCCCGCGGGATGGGTGGGTGTGGGGAAACTTTTTACACTAGAAATCTTAAGTCACAGCCCACTTTATAACATACGGTCACGAAGGACTACCGGGTCTATAGATGTTTGCTTTCCTTTGTAATGTTTTGTACAGTACTAGTTTGTCAGGGGAGAGTAAGACAGGATGGCAGAATAGGGAGGAGTATCAGTAGAGGGACTGTAAAGAGAGTTGGGGAGAGGGAGGGAGTTCAGGGAGGAAGAGGCGTACGAGGAGGGCGGAGGGAAAGGGGAAGGTAGGGACAAGAGAGGAGAGAAGAGGAAAGCAGAGGACAGAAGAAGGACGGCAGCATTACATGAATAAGTATAGTGGGGAGGCGAAAGAGGAGGGGGGAAGCAGAGGGGACAGGTAGGGAGAAGAGAAGCGGAAAGAGAAGAGGAAAGAGAAGGAAAGAAGGGGAATGGAAGCGTTAAGGACGGAAGTTAAAGGAGAGATGGGAATATAAGAAAAAAAAAAGCAAAGAGGACAAGGGAAAGGAAAGGACAGAAGAAAGGCAAGGAAAGAAAACAACACAGAAGAAGAGAAAAGAAAGTAGAGGAGTGTAATGGCCACAAAAAAACTTGGCTGAGAGAGGAGAACGGAGGAGAGGGGGGAGGGGAAAAGTGGAGATAATGGGAAAGGAGAGAGGACAAAGGGACTGGGGTGAGGAGGAGAGGAGAGGAAGGGCCCGGGATGAGGAGGAGGAGGAGGAGAGGAGAGGAGAGAATGGAACAGGGGCGAGGAGGAAAGGAGGGGACAGGAGGGGAGAGGGAACAGGCAGAGAAGAGAGGAGAGGGGTACAAAGGCAGTAAAGAGAGCTGGCAAGGGTGACTAATGCTCTTTAGTGTTCGAGAGATAGGGGGACGAGTACAGAAGCAGAGGAGACGAGAAGGGGGGAAATACGGACGTTAAAGATGAGATAGGGAGAGAAAAGGAAATAGGGAGAAAGAGAAGAAAGACGAAATGAACGATGAAGGCGGGAAGGGAGGGAAAAAAGAACTAGGAAATTAGAACTAAGGAGTACAAACGAAAGCAAACAGCATCCGACATACTGGTCCTCTCAAGCGTGCTGTGGGTTAGATTATAACTAACATAATTACTTTGAGTGAAAAACAACGGTAGCAAAGCAGTGAGAAACGGAAGGAGAGGACGGAAGGAGGTAGGTAAGAGAAGACCAGGGATGGGGAGTCTAAGAAAACAAGATGAGCCAGGGTAGCTGTGAAGAGGAGCAGAGGGAAGAAGAAAAAAAAAAGAAAAGGGAGGGTAGAGAAAACAACGAGAAGAGCAGGAGAGAAGATAAGGAGGAAAGTAGAGACAAGAGAGATGAAATAATGAGAGAGGAATGAGAGGAAGAGGAGAAAGGAGAAAAAAAAAAAGAAATAACCTCAAGGAGAAACGAAGGAAAGGGGAAAGCGGAGAAAAAGGGATAAGAGAATGACTACGAGATGGGGGAAATGAAGAAAGGGAGAAAGAGGATGTAGAGAAAAGATGATAACAAGAGCCGTGAGCAAAGAGGTAGTGAGGAGAGGATGAAAGAAGAAAGAGGAAAAAATTGGAAGAAACGAGACGAGAGTAGAAATGAGGAAAGGGGACTGAGAAGGGGAGGGAAAATGAAAGAGGGAAGAAAGGGTGAAGAAAATGTTTATGAAAAGAGAGAGGAACGAAGAGAGGATGAAAAAGATCACATGAGAAAGAAGAAAAAAGAAGAGAGGAGTATGAGGGGAAGAGGAAATTTAAAACAGGAGGGAAAGAAAGAAAATGATTCAGATGAGACGAGAGAGGAACGAGAAAGAAAAAAAATCAAGAGGACAGGAGAGGAGATAACAGTGAGAAGAGGTCAGTGAAGAGAAGAGAAAAACGGGAGAGAGAGAGAGAGAGAGAAAGAGAGAGGTTCAGATATTCAGAACAAGATACCAAAGCAGGTGTTTCTCCTCCACCCCCAGGCCTCCATGGAAATCTGACATACATAATAATAGGCAGAAGAAACATTCTGCAAGATTGAAATATCTGAAGGAAATCCTACAGGAATATTTTCCTAGAAAAAATGATACAAGATGAAAGTCTATAAAACTAGCCCCTGAAGAAGAAAGATGAGCAAGTATTGCTTAAAATTTAACTAATACAAATGTTTACAAGTATTACAGCTACTATTAGGACTAGCTTTTTCATAATTTTTCATATGTTTACATTGTCATAAACAGAGTCATACATATACATCTGTGCTTTTCAGTTGTTGACCATATATATATATATTGTAAACTTCGTGAGATTGTTTCACATTTTTTCAGAGTCGCTTGTTGACAGTTACTTGGAAGTGTCTAAGTTTATTATCGATATTTTACTCCATTGCGTCGAATGGAAAGTGCCGATACAGGAGTAAACGATTTCTCCACATCCTTGTCGCAAAATTCCTGTAGCATTTTCACCACCCGCGTTGCGAAGCGGCCGGAGTGGTAATGTTTTCAGTTGTGAGGTTGGCGGCTGGCTTTGTTTGTGTGTTTTACATCCTGAATTTGTGTCAGATCAGATACTGAGGTGCAGAATTAAAGGAAAAACTTTCCGGCTACGCGGGTGGTGAGATCCCATCACGAGATGGCCTCTAGTTAAGTATTCAGTTTATTTTCCCATGAAGCACAGCGCTGCCAGGGAGAACAGTTCCAATTTTCTTTTTCTTTTTTTTTTAATATGGAGGAAGAGGAGGAGGAGGAGACACCGAGCAATAAAGAACGGAAAAAAAAAAAAAAGGATTTGAAGCAACGAGACTAATAATCTTCGAAAAAAAAAAAAACTAGAAAAAAGTCAACCGGAATCAAGCAAGGTAAGTAATATTGACTGAAATACCGGACATAGTGATCAGTGAGATACCAGGAACCAAAGACTGTTTATGAACCGCGGGGAAGAGTTAAGACGAGAGAAAAATAAGAAGTGGAGGAGAAGAGAGGCGGGTAGGAGCAGGGAAGGGAGAGAAGGGGAGGGGAATGAGTAAAAGAGAGAGAGAGGTGAGGGAGGGAGGGAGAAATGGAATGAGTGAGAAAGAGTGAAAGAAAAAAATGTGAGGTGGAAAATGAGGGAGCGAGAAGTAGTTGAAATGAGGAGACGGAAGGAAGGTGGAGGGAAAGAACGAAGAAGAAAGGGGATGAGGAGGAGAAGGGAAAAACGGAATATGAAAAGAACAGGAAAAATGCGAGAGGAGCTTCACATAAACACACGGACCATCGAGATCAAAATACCCTTGTCCAGCCCTAATATCAATAGAAAAACTTACCCTAGTCTTGATTACAGAGGCTTAATATCAGGACAACAAAGCAGGAGAGAGAGAGAGAGAGAGAGAGAGAGAGAGAGAGAGAGAGAGAGAAGGAAAGGGGAGAAGGAGACTAAGAGGAACGGGGGAGAGGGAAAAGGAGGAGGATCGGCGGGGGGTAGAGAGATGAAGGAGCAAGGGGGGAGAAAAATAAGAGAGAGGGAGGGAGGTAAGGAGGGGAGGGAGAACCAGCACACTTCTAACCCTCCCAATCCTCCCCTCCCCCCAGCACCCCCTTCCAGACATTGGGGTATTGATATTCTATGCATTTTGCGCATTATTGAGGAGTGCGAAAGTGGGGGGGGGGGAAGGAGAGGGGGTGTTAGGGGGGTGTGCAGGAGGTCTTGGGGAGAGGGAGGGAACGAGAGGAGGAGAGGAAGGGGACGGAAGAGATGGGATGGAATTGAGAGGTAAGTGGGGAAGGGATCACGCGGGGGTGGGAGAGAAGTCGGGAAGAAAGTGAGGACTGAGGGAGGGGAGGAGAGATGGAAGGGAAGGGAGTGAGGGGACAAGAGTGTAAGGATGGGGAGAAGGAAAGATAGGGAAGATGAGGGCTTGGGAGGGAGGGACAGAGGAAGGAAAGGAAGGGAGAAATCGAGGTAAGGGAGATAAGAGGGTTGGGGAGAGAGAAAAAGGGAGGGAGGGGGTCTAGAGTTGGAGGGTTGGGGGAGAGAGAGAGAGAGAGAGAGAGAGAGAGAGAGAGGGAGGGAGGGAGAAGCGAAAAAGAAAAAGGGAGAGAAGGTCAAAGGAAAGGAATTTTATTTTACACACGCTGTTATTCCAACAAGTTCAAGCTTTCATTCAGCTCAGTTATTGAAAAAGTTGTCTAGTACAATATTTGGCTCCTCTAGCGGGAAAAGTCTCTCTGGAGTTGAATAGAGTTGTACGCAGAGAGTAAGAATAAAAAGTACATCATATTCAAGTGGTTAAATTTTAGTAAGATTTAAGATTTAATTCTTTTGCGATTTTTAAAGCATGAAGTTGTATTGCTTCCTCTGTTACTTTTTTTTTCCCCACTTTTTCTTTTTTGCAGCATATTCCAATCCGAGTTTCATATCTCATTGAAAGAGACATTTATATAATTGTCATTACGGTTGTGTGTTTGCCAGGAAGTGAGGTGAATGGAAACGGTCGCTTCTCTTCTGTCATTTACTTTTATATAAATTGCCAGGAATAAGAAGCTTTTATAAATAATCAACGCAGCATCACTTCCTTAAAATGAAAAGACCCAAGATGTCCGAGATATAGCATATATTCTCTCTCTCTCTCTCTCTCTCTCTCTCTCTCTCTCTATGCAAACACTGTCAGAATTGCAGCCTGGGTGTCATGTACTGTTCCTGAGTAAATCAAGTGTGAGTGTGCATGGAGAGGGAAGCAAGGAGAGGTAAGGTGAGGATAGGTAAGAAGAGGTAGGGTAAGGTTAACCAGGAGGAGGTAAGGTGAAGCAAGGGAGTGTGAGGTAAGGCAAGGAGAGCTAAGATAAGGAAAGGCAGGGTGAGGTAGGATGAGGAAAGGTAAGGTAAAGCAAGGTAGGGTGTGATAAGGTGAGGAAAAGTGATGTGAGTGAAAACCACGGCAAAGGAGAGTATGAGGTATTTTAGTTGAAGTAAGGCAGTCGAGATGAGAGCAATGAGGAGAGATGAGGTTAAATAAAAGAAGTTAAATCGGGTAGAGGTTAGATGATTTTTGATATGGTGTGGTGAAGCGAGGGGAGATGTGGCGTAGTATAGTGAGGTGTGGCTGGTGTGGTGTGTTGTGGTGTAGTGTGCTGTGGTGCGGTGTGGTGAGGTGAGGCGAAGTGGGAAGAAGTGAGGTGTTGAGGCGAAACTATGTGAGGCGAGGTAAGGCTAGTAGCGATGAGGTGAGGAAAGATAAAAGAAGCTAAGAGAGGTGAGGTGAAGTGAAGTGAGGGAAGGTGAAATGAAGTGAAATGAGTTACGGGGAAGTGCTTTTAGATGCTCTGTAGTGAGATGAATGAACGGAGTCTAAGATAAATACTTTAGACGTTCGGTGATCTTATGTTGATGTGACTAGGTGGAAAAGTGGAGTGAGGCGCGATGAGATTAAGAGTGGCGAGGCGGTGTGAGTTAAGTGAGGGCAAATGGCAGATAGAGCAGGTGATTTTGGGTGGAGTGAAGAGGGAGAAGTGAGGTAAAGTGAGGTACAGTCGAGATGAGGTGAAGCTGAGGTGGGAAAAAATGAGGTAAGGTGGACTGATTTCAGGTGAGGCGAAGAGATAAAGTCGAGAGATTATAGCAGAGAGCGGAGATTAAATTACGATAAGAAAAGGTTGATGAGAAAAGAGTAGAGGGCTGGAAAAAGAGGAAAGATGAGGAGAAAGGAAGAAAGGAGAGACGAAAAGATAGGAAGAAAGGAAAAAAGGATAAACGAAAAGATAGGAAGAAAGGAGGAATAAAGAGGAAGGATGGGGAGGAAGGAAGGAAGGAAGGAGCGTTAATGAGGAAGAGCGCAGGAATGAGGACGGAGTTGGGTGGAATGATGAGGATGGAAGAAAGAATATAAGGAGGAAGAAGAAATGACGAGAAAGGGTGAGAATATGGGTGAAGAGGAAGGAAGAATGGGGGGTGGATAATGAAGAAAATGTGATAGATGAGGAGGAAGGAAGAAAGGAGAGATGATACGGGTAGATGAAAAGAGGGCTGATGAGAAGAATAAAGAAAGGATGAGGAAGAGGAGAGAATACATGAGGGGAAGGAGTAGGAGGATGGAAGGCAGACGGGATTAAGAGACTGAATGAGTGGGAGGATGAGGGAAGGAGAGATAAAGAGAAAAAGGATGTGAATAAGGAACGGAAGAAATGAGAGATTAGAAATAAGGAAGAGAAATAAAAAAAGACAGGAAAAAAGGAGGGTTGATGAGGAAAAAGATGAGGTTAGAAGAAAGGAAGTAAGGTGAGATGGAGAAGGGAAGATAAAAGGGCGAGGAAAAAGGAAAGAAAGGATGGATGGGAGATAAAAGGGAGGAGAGATCAGGAAGAAGGGAGAAATGAGTGACAGAAAGAGGGAAGAAAAGGAGACGTGGAAAACAAAAGAACGACTGATGAGTAGTAAGAAAGGAGAGAAGAAAGGATTAATTAACAAGAAGAATGAGCAGAGATGCAGAGGAAGGAGAAACGAAAGACTAATGAAGAGTAAAGGAAATATGAGAAAGAAAAGATCACGGATGGAGAACAGATGAAAAGAGGAAAGGAAGGGTGAGGAAGAGAGAAGCTGGGATTGATGCTGGAAAAAGAAAGAAAAGAAGGAATGAAATTAGGTTAGGGGTGCTGATGAAAAGAGATATGAGGTACTCCACTTACCTCAGCTGTCACCACCATCACCTCACCACGTACTAGTACCTCCTCCACTTACCTCAGCCATCACCACCATCACCTCACCACTCACTGGCACTTTCTCCACCACTCATTCCTATCACCACCACGTACACCTCTGGTCACCACCTCCTCTTCCTCTTACCTCCTCACCCTCACCATCATCACCATCTTCACCTACATCTCCCCTCACCTCCACCTCCACTCATCAACTTGACTTGTACCTCCACTCAGCGCCTCCAGCTCCGCCTCGCCACCTCTGCCCCTGGGTGGATGAGGCTGTGTTGACTTATCGGAATACAATATTGAGACTTGAGTCCGGTCGGTCGGTGGAGTCAGGCGCCGCTCTCTCTCTCTCTCTCTCTCTCTCTCTCTCTAGCTACTTATCTAGTTATTTATCAATCAATATGTTGTCATAGTTGCTTGAGTGAAGAGAAAAAGTGATATCTTACGAGAGGGAGGAAGAGATGGAGAGAAAGTGGGAGGGGGATTGAATGTAGGAAAGGAAAGAAGAGGAATTGAGGGAAGAGAGGAAGGGAAAACGGAGTGAGGAAAGAGTGTGGAAGGATGGAGAGGGAAGGAGGGATGAAGAAAGCAGAGGGAAAGAGGGAGGGACTGAGGAGTGGGAAGAAACACAAGAGGTGATGGAGAAAAGAGAGAGAAGGGGGAAGAAAGAAAACGAAGTGAGAGGAGAAGACAGGGGAGGGGGAAAAAGAGAATGAATGAGAAAAGAGAGACGGAATGATGAAGGAAAAAGAGGGATAGAATGACAAGAGGGAAGGAGATGTAAGGAGTGATGGAGAAAAGAGAGGGAAAGAGGAATATAGGAAATGAGAGGAGAAATGGAGACAAGAGGAGGAAGGAGAAATGGAGAGGTCGTGAGAAGAGAGGGTAGGAGGGAATAAGAGGGAAGGAGGGAAGAAAGAGGAAGGAATAAGAGGGAAGGAGGGAAGAGAGAGGAAGGAATAAGAGAGGAGGAGGGATGGAGAGAAATCAGTTAAAAAGAGATGCAGGAAAACGAGGGAAGGAAGAATAATGAAGGGGAAAGGAAGGAAAAACTACAGTGGGAAGGAAGGAGGAGTTGAGAAGGATTGGGAGGGAAAATATGGAAAGGGGAGGGAAGGAAGAATAAGGAAGGGGAGGACTGAGAAGAGAAATTGATTGATCGTTGTGGGAAAGAGAAGTGGAGAAAATGGAAGGAAAAAACAGTGAGGAAGGGGAAGGAAGGAGAGATGGAATGAGAAGGAAGAAGGAAGAAAAATGAGCAAAGAAGGAAATGGAAAAAGATTTAGAGGTGAGAATAACTTAGGGAAAAGAGGTATCATGGACGGAGGTCGGTGAGGGAAGAAGTATCGAAGGGAAGGAAGGGGGAGAGGGAACGATAAAGAGGAGGAGGGAAGACAGTGGAGAGACTAAGAGGGAGGTGGGAAGATGGTGGAGAGAATAAGAAGGAGGAGGGAAGAGGGTGGAGAAAATAAGGAGGAGGAGGCTGGAAGAAAGTGGAGGAGGGAAGAATGACGGAGGGGAAAGTGAGATGGATGGCTCTTTATATACCCCTCCAGCCAATCACCTGTCTACTTACTCATCTACTTACCCATATATCTACTTAGACCTCCCTCCCTACCTACGTACCTACTTACTCATCTACTTATCCAAATACCTACTTACCTATCTTCCTACCTACAGTACCTACCTACTACTTACCTTCCTCCCACACACCTCCGTACTCACTCTTCTAATACCCAAATCTCTATCTACCTTTATATATATATATATATATATATATATATATATATATATATATATATATATATATATATATATATATATATATATATATATATATATATATATATATATATATATATATATGTAGCTCCCTACCAACCAGTCTACCGCACGACCACATACCTACCTTTTTACTCACTCAGCTGCTTATCTGTATCTCCCTGCGTACCTACCAGTCTCCTTACGTACGAACGTACGCACGTACCTAACCACCTACTTACCTACCTACCTACCGACTGTACACCCATACCTTCCAATTGACTCATTCACCTATTGTCCATATACCTATTTACGTATATTACTACCCTCCAGTCCTTTTTCCACCTGCTGTACTTGCCTACCTGCGGACGTGTCAAAGTGTTCATCAGCTTATCTACATACGTCTCCCTGCTTGCAAACTTACCCACTAGCTAATTGATGGACTTACCTAACTCCTCCTAGCCATTCGCTACTTCCATTTACCTACCTACCAACCTCCCTACCTACTGCATTCCTGTCTCTTTAACTCTACACCTACCTAGCTTACCTGTCTGCCTACTCACCTCATCCCAGCCAATCACCTACCTACTTACCTACCTACCTAACTTCCCGACCAACCTACCTACTTACCTTCCCACTTCCCGATACTCCCTCCCTTCACTTAGCTACTTACCTACCAACCTACCTACTTACGGAGAGAGGCTCAGGTGGTGGTTGGCGTCTTGATTGAGCAGTAAACAAATAATGGGGAGAGGGCGGAGATGCGGGAGACGGGAAGGGGGAGGAAGAGGAGGAGGTGGGGAGGGCGGGGGATGTGAATAGGCGGGAGTTTGGGGAGAGGATAGAAGGAAAGGAAAAAAGGAAGAGGCGAAACAGCGAAGGAGATAAAGGTTAAAGAGAACGACAGTGGAGGAGTGGATGGGGGAAAAAAGGGAAAGGAAAGAAGGAAAAGGGGAGAGACTGGAAGAGCGAGGTCAAAGAGTACGACAGGTGAAAGGGGGGAAGAGACGATGGGAAAGAGGAAAACTAAGAGGAAGGAAAAATCAGAGGAGGAAGGCTTTGTTGGGTAAAGAGTAAGACAGAGGAGGGTGATATGGAGGTTGATGAGAGACAGTGGAAGAGGAATGAGACAATACATGGAACAAAAGAAATGAGAAAGTTCAAGAGAGAAGGGAGACGACACACACACACACACACACACACACACACACACACACACACACACACACACACACACACACACACACACACACACACACACACACACACACACACACACACACACACACACACACACACACACACACACACACACACACACACACACACACACACACACACACACACACACACACACACACACACACACACACACACACACACACACACACACACACACACACACACACACACACACCTCTATCATCCCTCTGACTTCCCATCCATCCATCCACCCATCCATTAATCCAATCAGTCATGCACGTGCTGTCTCCCCGGCGTGTTCACTATCCTAAACAGTATATTCATTAGTTTTCTCTCATCAGTCCTCACTTATTCATCCATTTATTCATCTATCTTCATTTCTGATTTCTCTCTCCCTTCCTCCATCCATCCATCCATCCATCCATCCATCCATCCTTTCACTCCCTTACCAACAAATCTGCTTACGTCCTTTCATATTCTCTCTCTCTCTCTCTCTCTCTCTCATTCATTCATTCACCCACCCACCCATCCATCTATCTCACGATCCAATCCAGTCAACTAGCCACCCTTTCACTCTGTCCCTCACTAATTCATTCATTTTCTCTTCTCTCATCTGTTCACAGCCTCTCATCCACCCATCCATTCATCCATCTATCCATTGAGTCATTCATCCACCTACCTCGGTCCTCATCCATCTAACCACCAACTTCATCACCATCCAGTCCACTCATCTTCCCTCATACAATCACCAGCCGTCTCATCCATCCATCCACTCATCCATTCATCCATCTATCCACCCATTCATCCATCCACCTTCCCCGGTCCTCATCCATCTAACCATCAACTCCATCGCCATCCAGTTCTCTCACCTTCCCTCATACAATCACCAACCGCCTCATCCATCCATCCACTCTTCCATTCATCCATCTATCCGCCCATTCATCTATCCACCTACCTCGGTCCTCATCCATCTAACAACCAACTCCATCACCATCCAGTCCACTCACCTTCACTCATCTGTTCACCAGCCGTCTCATCCATCCATCCACCCATCCATTACACCGTCCATAAAGCCTCCTGCCCCTTTGTACCCGTCCAATTATCCCGTCAACACACCTGAGTTCGTAGAGGGGGGTAGGCGATGGGAGGTGGGGAGACAGGAGGCAAATTTTCCATATAATTATCTTGACGTGGAATAACAAGGGGATATATTGTTGGAACTGAGGAAGAAAGGGAGTGAGAGGAAGGGTAGAGGGAGGAAAGGGAAAGTGGGAGTAAGGGGAGAGAGGGTAGGGACATGGGAAGGACGGAAAGGTAAAAGAAGAGTTGGGAGAAGGGGAGGGGGGGAGGAGGAGAGGTAAAGGGAAGAAGACAGTAGGGAAGAAGGGAATGGAAAGGAAGCCAGCTGGGAAGAAACTCGAATGGAGAGGAAGGGAAGAGTGGAGGGAAAGGGAAAGAGAGGGAGAAGGGAGAGTGTAGAAATAAGGGGGCAGGGAGGAAGGAAAGAGGGGAGAAGGGAAAGGGAGAGAGAAGAATGAGAAGGGAAGAGGATAAAGAAATACGAAGAAGAAAGACGTATGATAAAAAGGAGCAGAGCAAGGGGAAGGGAAAAGGAGTTTGGGGGTTGAAGAGAATAATGGAGAGAAGAAATTGGAAAAAGTGAAGATAAAACGATACGAAGAAAGGAGGTAGATGGAAAAGCCGAGAGTGAGAGGTGAGCGCGGGAAAGCTTTAGTTGGTTGAAAAGTTTGAGGGAAAAGAGGGATGGGAAAGAGGAAAGGTAATGAGATACGAGGAAAGGAGGCAAATAGAGAAGAGGAAGGGGAAGGTTGAGAACGGAGAATGGGCTAGTAGGTTGAAGAGGAAGCAGAATAGGGATGAGGGAACATAAGAAAGATGAAGACAAACGAAAAACGGAGGAAGATGGAAGAGTGTGAGAGCTGAAGGAATGAGAGCAAAGTTTTGACGAAGAGGAAACGAACTGGGGGTAGAGGAAATAATGTCAAGTTGGAGAAATATGGAAGGAAATGGAAAATGTGGAGGAGAAGAAGAAAGTTAGGTCGAGTAATGAGACACATATTACTTAAGGAGAAAACTGACTGTAGGGCGAGGAAGGCAGCAAGTGGGGAAAGTCGGAAATATAGCGGAGGAAAAATGAAAGGGAAAAGTTTGGGGAGACATGGAAAGGGAGGAAAAGAAGTCATTGAACGAATAAGAGTCATTTGGAAAAGAAAAAAAGTGGGGGAAAAATGAATTGATACGACAAAAATGAAAGAAAAAGGACTGAGAATAGGGATAGGGACTGGAGAAAGGACTTGAGGGAAAGAAAGAGCTGAATCGTAGGAATGTGAAGTAGACAAAGAAGCATAAAGGAAAGACTGACTATAATGGAAGTGGAAAAAATACTTTGGCTTAGAGAAGACAGTCAAGTCGGGAGAAAATGAAATCTTAGAAGAGAGAGAGAGAGAGAGAGAGAGAGAGAGAGAGAGAGAATTACCCTTGTGGGAGATGTAGTATAACGTGGTCATTTGAACTCAGACACTGACAGTAAAAAATGACCCGTTGTTTTCTCTTTGCAGATCGTGAACTGGACGCTGTTTCAGGTATGTGATTCTTCTTTATTTTAGGATGTGGAACATTTATAAGCGAGCGTCTTTGATGGTGAGGTGTTCTTCTATCTATCTATCTATCTATCTATTGCCAGACGCCTCAATCCCGTTTGGGGTGGCCACAAACAAATCGCCTCCAAGTCGCCCTGTCCCCCGCCATTTCACTCCCCTGCTCCCAACTCACACCCCCCTCTCTCATATACCTCTCCACCCCATCTCTCCATCTCATCCTCGGCCTCCCCCTCCCTCTTTCCCCCTCCACCTCACTCACATACACTCTCTTCGTCAGTCTTTCACCCTCCATCCTCTCCACATGAGGTGTTCATGCAGGACGAAAATAGAGGTCACGGGTGCAGTGTCAAGATATACATGTTGGAAAATATAAGCATGTTTACATCATCAGGATAATAATCGAAGTCCACTGGAGAACTAGAACAAAGCATGAGTGGAGGAGGGGTAAAGGGAGCGAGAGGTGAGGTGGAAGGTGAAGGGAGGGAAGGGCAAGGGGTTGGCAAACGGAGGGAAAACTGAGGGGAGGAGAGACAAGGGGGGAAGTTGGGGGAGGTGATGAGAGGGGGAGGCAAGAAGGTGGTGAAGGGAGGAGTAGAATAGAAGAGAGAAAGTGGATGGGGTGGAAGAAGAAAAAATAGGAGAGACTGGGAGCGAGAAAGAAAAGAGGAAGAGGGAAAGAAGCGGTGGTACAGGGAGAGTGAAAGAAGAGAAGAGGTGGCAGAAAGAAGAGGGGGAGTTGCAATTAATATAGCAAATAAAGAACTAGAATTTAGTTGTAAGATTTGCGTGTCTGTGTATGACCAAGTGTGCGTATGCGTATTTATATATACACGTATAATAATGCATGCATGTGTGTATGTATGTATGGATGGATGCATGGATGGATGCATGCATGCATGCATGCAAACTCCTGAATCTTTACGTAAATATGTGTATGAATAAGTGTGTGTGTGTGTGTGTGTGTGTGTGTGTGTGTGTGTGTGTGTGTGTGTGTGTGTGTGTGTGGACTGATTGAGACCAACCTACTACTGTGTGCGTGTTTAAGTGTGTGTGTGTGTGTGTAGGTGTATCATGTTTTGGTGAGTACGTGTGGCGTGTACGTACAAAGACATGCGAGGTGAGTGACAGGTTAATCAGATTTATAGACAGATGGATAGACTGGCAGCTGCCGGCGCTTACTTCCTACTTCTAATGCTTTTCTTTGTTACCTGTCTAGCAGGTATACGGTGTGGTTATTTGGACAGCGGTGAGAGAGAGAGAGAGAGAAGTTCTACAGTGTACACACTCACAACATACATACATATATACACATATCCTATACAAAACACATTCACATGCAAATGCTTAGAAAAAAATAAACACGAGTAGACGAGCCCATTGATCAAATCGATGTCACCACACACACACACACACACACACACACACACACACACACACACACACACACACACACACACACACACACACACACACACACACACACACACACACACACACACACACACACACACACACACACACACACACACACACACACACACACACACACACACACACACACACACAAAGCCTCCCAGTAGTAACGATGATGATAATGATAATGGTTATGAAGATGATTATTGTAATGATGATGATGGTGATGATGATGAATATTATATGATTTATGATAATAATAATAATAATAATAATAATAATAAAGCACCGTAAAATTGTGCAAGGACAATTTGATAAAGAAAAACTTCCCACAGTTAAAGGGACATTGAGGTCATGGTCAGTGATCTTGGACATATCACCTTAAGTCATCATAGTGTATAACTCTACCAAGTGTTGTGATTCTAGCTCTAATCTTTAATGTATATCGGAAAAAGTCCCAGTTTCTGACAGCAGGTGATCTCAGAGAAAAAAACAACCGTTAGAAACCATACACCTTTCTGCAACGCGGCCGCCTTAGGGCTATATTGCATTAAATTTTCAGCTTGCTAGCGTAAGATGTTTTTGAGGTGGCGTCTCAGAATCCCTTTTTCTTTTAAATTTTGGATAATATCCGGTGATCCGGTTGATGGACTGCCATCATATTTGGCCAGAAGAAGCCGCCAGCTGGGCGATTAACCTGACGAAGGTTGAACACTGTAGGACAAAGAGCCTCCAGGTAAGTAGAAAGAATAATAAGGGTACTGACAAAAACCGAAAAACTTCTCACAAATAGCTTTCCTTAAACACCCATTATTAGTGTGTCTCATTAACAGTTATTATTATTATCGTTATTATTATTATTATCGTTATTATTATTATTACTGTTATTATTATTATTATTTTCATCATCATTTTATTATTATTATTACTATTATCATTATCATCATTATTATCATCATCATTATCATCATCATCATCATCATCCGGGCCTCCTTTCCCACCCTAGGGCAGGGTGAGGAGTAGCAACGTCCAGACAGCCAAAATTTGCGCACTTCAATGGGCCACGCTTCCATTCACTTATCATTCACTCTCTCGAAATCCTGGTTCCATCAGATAGACCAAAAGAAAAAAAAAATCACCACGTTTTGTAGCGTCACATATGCCTAACTGAAAGAGCTAATCAGAACTCTTTCACGTCAAAAGGGGTGCCAAATCCCCGGTTATGCGCTGCTCCGCACAAAATTCATCCCTCCGGTTTGGTTTCTTGTCAGTCCTTTAGCCTCACCAACTTCCACACATCTCTTCCTAACACACTCATCCACCATTTCCCTCCTCCTTCATCTTGGCCTACCTCGCTTCCTCCCTCCTTCAAATTCGCACAGATATACTTTTTTCACCACTCTGTTGTCATCCATTCTCTCCATATGACCATACGATCTCAGTACACTCTTCGATTCTGGTGTCCACAGACTTTCTCGCTCCTCATCTTTCACATATCACATTATTCCGTATCCTAACCACTCTTTGTACTGCACATACATTCCTCAGTGGTCCCATCTCCACTGCTTGTACTCTTGACTTTTCATTTTCATGCCACATCATAGTCTCACATCCGTATGTTAAGGTTGGCACTATCACTCCATCATGTGTTATTATTATTATTATTTAATTGTCATATAACCTTTACTCACTAAAAGTTTATCATCCTTTTGCTCAACCGTGCACACAATTTTCCATCCTCCCCGCATCTGTTTCGGTCTAAACCCGAAGTACGTGCCAGGAATCGCACGAGGGAGGAGCTTCGGAAGTAACGCGGAACAACGAAACCGTGTTAAGCCGATTACGATAGGAAATCCGATTATCTGAACCGAATTATTGAGGAGCATAGTTAGCATAAGACTGCCGGATTTCCTGTCGTTCGCAGTTTGTTGACTCCGTGTGGCAAGGTGAGGGGAGGGGAGGGAAGTTGAGGGGATGGATAAGAGATGAGGGGACATGCGGGGACGGGAGTGGAGGGGAGGGCAGATGAAATAAGGAGATGCTACGGAAACTGAGGACAGATGAGGTTAGTTGAGAGGATGGAGAGTGAGGGGATATGATGACAGGGAAGATGAAGAAAAAGGAGGGGAGACGAAGGGAATTGAGGTGACTGGAGGGGAGGGAAGATAAGCTATCGTCTCGCCTGCCTTTCAGACTCCTGGTCATCCTCCTTTCGGGCCTTTAGCGAAAGCTTTGCCATTGCACTTGACATCTCAAAGGCTTTCGATCGAGTCTGGCATATATCTTTAATTTCAAAACTGCCCTCTTACGGTTTCTATCCTTCTGTCTGTGCCTTCATCTATAGTTTCCTTTCTGGTCGTTCTACAGCTGCTGTTGTAGACGGCCACCGTTCTTCTCCAAGGTCTGTCAACAGTGGTGTTCCTCAGGGCTCTGTCCTATCACCAACTCTCATCCTTTTATTAGCAATAACTTTCTAAGCTGTACATCTAATCCTATACACTCATACACTGATGATTCCACCTTTCACCTTTCCATTCGGTTCCCGCAACGTCCATCTCAGCAGTTACTTCAACAAACAAGGGATGAGGCTATGGCACACCTAATGTCTGACTTGGCTCCTACCTCTGACTGGTGTAAAAGTAATCTTGTTGTTTTTAATGCATCAAAGACTCGGTTCTTACAGCTATCAACCCGACAAAATCTTCCACTGGAGTACCCACTGATGTTTAATAATATCCAGCTTAGTCCTGCATTATCCTTAAACATACTTGGGGTTTCATTCTCTAGGGATTTATCTTGGAAAGATCATGTTACATCCATCCATCCATCCATCCATCATCCAAGCCTACGTTGCCCCATGAGGAGCGTAGGAACCCGGGGCTATGCAAGTTGGTCCTGACATTTAAGATGAGAGTGACCAGCCTCACTCATCCCTGAGTGGCATTACATGAGCGATAAACTCAACCACTCCTTGGATATAAACCCTCACCGGCTCAGTCCGATTGGAGTACCTTAATTACCCACTAAACCACCAGGCGCCAAAATTTGGTTATATGGTTACCACCCAGCGTAGTAAATTGTTTCCTGGTGTACAGGAGACCATTTGGCTTGTCACTCAGTGTAGAGTCACCCACAGGCAGAAGGAAGAGGAAAGAATGAAGGAAAGAAAGAAGAAGAGAGAGTGTAAAGTCACCCGTAGGCAGAAGGACGAGGAAAGAATGAAGGAAAAAAAAAAGACAAGAGGATAGAAGGAAAGAAGGATGGAGGAGAGGAAAAGGCAGACACCCAAGAGCAGCATTACATCGAGTGAGTGGATGGTGAGCGCCCCGACCTACCACATAAATCTCTGGTAAAATTTGCTTCCAAGAGATTAGGTGTGCTAAGCCGACTCCGTACCTTCTTTACCCCTGCGCAGATATTGACTTTATACACAGGTTTTAGTCGCTCCTGTGTAGAGTACAACTCCCATGTGTGGGAAGGCTCCCCACATACAGCTCTTCTCATCAGGCTGGAGTAAAAGGCTTTTTGTCTCATTAACTCTCCTCCTCTTACTGGCTCCCTTGAACCTTTATCTCTTCGCCGCTCTGTTGCATCTTTATCTCTTTTCTATCGTTGCTTCAATGGTCACTGTTCGTCTGTTCCTCTGAACTGTCTGCTTGCATCCTTCCACCTCTGCGACGGGCGCGTAGCACCGGTCTAGCAACAAACTCTCATCGCTTTTCTGTCCAACTCTCTAATGCAATGGTTGACCGTTACATCCAGTCCTTCATTTATGGAACAGTCTCCCCCTGTCTGTATTTCCTACTTCCTATGATCTCCAGTCTTTCAAACGCAGTGAGTCCGGGTATCTCGAAATGAACGGATCTTGAATTTGACTTATGTATATATTGTTTTTGTTTTTTCTTGAAAGGAACGGTTTGCGGGCTCCTGGCCTTAGGTTCCTTCTTCCTTGCATTAAAAAAAAAAAATCTATCCATCCCTCAACCATCTACGCTGTCACCTACTAATTCACCCACCCATCCATCACTCCACTCCACCATCCACCCACCCACCCATCCATCACTCCACTCCACTTCACCATCCACCCACCCACCCATCCATCACTCCACTTCATCATCCACCCACCCACTCATCCATCACTCCACTCCACCATTCACCCACACAACACCCACCCTAATTAAGACCCATTCATTAGCGGGCTGCCATCTCATTATACCATGCTTGTAATTAATAGCAATCAGGACTTTAGCCCCCCATTCAGTAGTACCTGCCTTCAAAACAACCAGGTCTTTTATGAATAGGAGGGGACGTCAGGGAGAGGGGGAGGGTTGGCAGTACGGGAAGGGGGAGAGAAATGGACAGGGGCGGGGGGAAGGGGAGGGTAGAAAGAGGGAGAGTGGCGGGCAAGGACGGGTGGATGAAAGAGCAGGAAAGAGAAGGGACAAAGAGACGACACAAGACAGGAAAGACAGGTATGATGATGATGATGGTGTGTGTGTGTGTGTGTGTGTGTGTGTGTGTGTGTGTGAGCTTTCCACATTGGCAAATGAATGAATGGATGATACAGTGTGGTTACGGAAAAACAGGAGTTATACTTCATATTATTCTCTGAAGTTTCAACTAAATGCCTTTATCTCTTTGGTAAAAGCCTCTGACTAAAATTTTAGAGAGAAATATATATATATATATATATATATATATATATATCTATATATATATATATATATATATATATATATATATATATATATGTGAGTGTGTGTGTGTGTGTGTGTGTGTGTGTGTGTGTGTGTGTGTGTGTGTGTGTGTGTGTGTGTGTGTGCACACCATATGTATGCGTGCGGCGGCGGTGGACATTCACAGGAGGCAGCTCGGGCAATGAGGTAATTAATTTCTGAATACCTTATTTAAACACGGCAAAATGATTGGATTTCTATTAGCGTTTTATATTGCACAAAGACAACACTCCGGATACCCCCCCCCCCCCACCCTCCCCTCTCTCCACTTTCTAATTAAACTGTACAAATACGACGATGATTTTTGATTATGGGGTTCGGGATAGTGAGGATGGGGGAGGGAAGGCGGTAAGGGTGGGGGAAGAAAGATGATGAGGTGGGTATAGGTACATTTGAGTGTCCACCCAGTTAACAGGGGCACCAACTTAGACTCCACGTTACTCCGTCATTTGGTGGTACTGCAGCAAGATGTAAGCTGGCGTACTCCCCTGTTTTCCCCTTCAGATCTCTTTCTCACCTATTGATATCCATGTTCAATCCTGTTATAACGCAAATAAAACTGCCAGATTCACGTTTATATCAGTAAGTTAATGAGGGAAGCTGGCTGTTCTACCTGAGACTAGGCCAGAATCTGATTGGCTTAAATTTATCTGAGCTCATTGATTTCAAGATCTAATTCTGTGAACAAACTACATGCTACTAAAATATCAACTTTTTTTTTTTTTAATTCATTTCGTGAAAATTGATAAGAAACAGGTAATTCATCCAACATTTATATTTTCTCAGACCTGTGTTGATTACCAAGATCTCATTAAGTTCTGACATTTATTATTTTTCTGGAGTTCGGAAGTAATGAAGAGAGTCCGTTTAATTTAGCATGATCTTACAGGCCTTTACAAGATATCCAGACGATAATATCAAAAGAAATTCCGACCGTGACTGTACCGCAACAACAATATGTATACTACTTCTTCATCCAGCCTTTTGTCTCACCATCCATCAGTTGTTCCTCCTGTTCATTCAGTAATATATCTGCCCATCCAAGCATAAGTAATACATTTTGGTTCCCATTTATCCATTCAGTAATCCATCTGTTTACTAATACTAATTCAGCCACGGTGCGGAGAGAGAGAGAGAGAGAGAGAGAGAGAGAGAGAGAGAGAGAGAGAGAGAGAGAGAGAGAGAGAGAGAAACAACGGAAAAGGTTAATATGCACTGTTCATGTTTCCTTTCACGTATATTTTTCCTGTATTTTCACTACTACCCTCCCACTCTAAACTCTCTCTCTCTTTCTCTCTCTCTCTCTCTCTCTCGCTAAGTATTTACACTCAATTTCTCACTGTCCTCTTTAATTTCCCCAGAGATATTTCCCAATCTCAGTCTTTCCTGCTTCCTCTCTCTCTCTCTCTCTCTCCGCTTTTCTCCTCCCATTTTCCCTTGCCCCATCACTCATTCTACCTTCCCTCTTTGTTTCTTTCAACTCTTCCTCCACTCGCCTGCCATCATTATTATCCCTCCATCCTCATTCCTTCTCTCCCCCTTTCCCTCTCCTCCACATCTTCGTCTCCATCCCCTCCCAACTCTTTCCACACCCTCCCATCTTATCCCCTTCTTCATCCCTCTCATCCTCCACTACCATCTCCCCTCCATCCTTGCTTCCATCTCTCCATCCTTCCCATCGTTCTCCTCTCCTCCCCATCTTTGTCTCCTCGCCCTCCCTCCACCCTTCCCCTCTCCTTCCCCCTTCACGCACGTGTAATCTCTCACACACAATTTGTTTCTGTCAGTGTTAGTGCGTTTGTGGAGAGGAGGATAGGAGGGAGAGAGAGGAGGAAGTAGGGAGGGAGAGAGAGGAGGAAGTAGGGAGGAAAGAAGAGAAGGGAGGAAAGAGGGAGGGAGGGAAGGAAAAATGACAAGAGGAAAGGAGGGAAGGAAAGATGGAAAGAGGGAAGGAAGGAAAGATGGAAAGAGGGAGAAAGGGAAGGAAAGATAGAAAGAGGGAGGGAGGGAAGGAGGGATGGAAAGAGGGAGGGAGGGAAGGAAAGATGGAGGGAGGGAAGGGAAGATGGAGATACAGTAGGAAGGGAAGATGGAGATAGGAAGGGAGGGAAGGAAAGATGGAAAGAGTAAGGGAGGTAAGATAGAGAAGAAGGGAAAGTGAGAGGAAAGGAATGGAGAGAAAGGATAGAGGTAGGTAGAGAAAGAATGTATAGGAAGGAAGGAAAAGAGGCAGAGTAGGGATGACGGAAGGGTAGGAGAGAAGAGAGGCGAGAAGGAAGCAGAAAGTTAAGTAGAAAGGAAATAAGAAGAGATGAAGAAGAGAAGAAAGGACTTTGACGGAGTAGAGTATGAGGAAATCTCGAGCAGTACAATGGACAGTAAACGACAGTAATCCTAATGGTCCTTAATCCTGTATGACTATGATTATGGCAACGTATCTAATTCTGTGAGTTGAAGATATGGATGGCAGAGTTTAAAGGCTGGGAGGTGAGGATGGACGGATATATGTAGGGGAGGGATAGGGAAGGAGTGTAAACAAAGGAAGAAGAGATGACAGGACGGATAGACCAAAGGAAGTAAGTGGAAGGAAAGGAAGAAAGAAGGAAGAGGGGAGGTAGGAGGAGGGAGGGAATCGGAAGGGTAGACGGGAAGCAATAGGGAATTTGCAAGGGAAGAAGGAGGGGAGAGAAGAAAGGGAGGGGAAAGTGGGAAAGAAAGGAGAGAAGAAAGTATAGAGAAAGAAAGAGATGGAAAGTAGGAAGGAAGGGGAGAACAAGAATGAAGGGAACGAGATAGACAGGTGCAACAGAAAAGGCGGTGAATTAAGAAGTCAGGAAAAATGGGAATACGGGAGAGATTAAAGGTGGGAAGGAGGAAGGAAATGTTGGAGGAGAGAAAGGGAGAGAGAGGAAAGGCAGGAGGGAAGTAAGCTAAGGGAAAAAGCGAGTGAAAATCAAGGAGGAGGGAGGCAGGAAAAGAGAATAGATGAAATATGCGGTTCGAGAAAAAAACAAGCAAGAGCGAGAAAATAAGATAAAGGTTAGGGAGTGGCACAGGGAAGGGAGTAAGGGGGAAATGGTGGATCAGCTGAATGAAGGACTAAAAAAAATAGAATGTGGAATGAAAGAAAACGGGAGAGAAAGAGATAGGGATAGACTGTGAAAAGAAAGAATGGTGATACTGTGAAATGGACAAGGCAAGAGGGGAGAAGATGTGTGACAGAAGGAATAAACGGAGGAGAACGAAAAAAATAAATAAATAAAGAGGCTAAATACCGAATGAATGACAGGAAGGACGGTGTGCAGGCAGGAATGAGGACGTGAATGAAGGAAAAAGGAAGGAAAGTAGAATGATAAAAGGGAAAGAATGTATAGTGCAGCAAAAAAAAATGGAAGTAACGAAGAAAGGGAGAACGTAAGAAAGTAGTGTTGGAGAGAAGAAACGGAAAGCAAAGATAAAAGAGAACACAACGGTGCGGAACGAGAGAGAGAGAGAGAGAGAGAGAGAGAGAGAGAGGTGGGGGGAGGGAGCTCTTGTCAGTGTGTTCTAAGGGCAGTCTGACAATTTACTTATGCATTCAGTCCAGGTCGTTTCGGAACTATTAGGGTCAGTTCTTCTCCATTAAGTAATTGGCCACTTGCAAGTTTTGATTATAAGGATGCTTAAAATACTAACATTAGTACGATAATTTTCGTATCATTAAGACAAATCAAATAGTAATAAAAAAAATCAAGTGAAAACTTAAACGTACTATCGAGTACACGCAGAACAATGTGATGCTTCGACTAACCTGTAAATAATGGCAGTAAATTCTGGAAAACTGTTCATGTTTTCACAGGGTTTTAAGAAGTCGCTATTTATTTTCCATATTTACGGCCAAATCGAAGCATAACATTGCACAGCTTAAACTTGATAATTTATCAAATCTTTTTCCGCACGATCTTTATTTTAAGCAGTATTATGCTGATACTACGAAAATTATCAGTGGTGATATTTTCAACTTTTTTTTGCAGTCAAAACACTTAAATGACCAATGAATTTGGGTCAGATGAAATCCACTGATGTGTATCTGTTTGTCCCAAATCAGGAGGATTCTGGTGGTATTTATTTTATTTCTTGTCCTCTCAGGGTATCATTTCGGGTTCATCAAATTTCAAAGTAAATCCCAGGACCGAGGAATTTAAACTGTGAAAAAAAGTATATAATGAAAAAGAAAACTGTCAAGACAATGATTTTTCAATTGTTACTAATATGTGAAGTAATTCAGAACAGTGTGAATGTAATCCATTATGGTCACCAGTGCAATCCTGTAAACTTAGCTGACCATTATGTAGGGTACTGAGATGCTGATATCAAATGCAACTGTTTTGTTCAGTTGGTTTGATAAAGAATATTTGATTTTTCACGCTAACCACATCAGTCTGATGCTTTCTTCCTCCTGACGATTCAATTACCTCCTGGGAAATCTTTCGCAATGGAAGGGTTAGAAAAAATCTCCATTAGGCTTCTTCGCGTTGAAAGGCCCCACCAAAGCTGCATAAAATCGCCGTATAGTAGCAGGCATATGACGAAAATTCAGGCCATCGGAGTGAGAGGATTATTCCAGTATGGTTCCCAAACCGTTGATCCGATTAGAGTTATGGTAACAGGATATTTTTGTGTAGGGTTTCTGGGGCCGTGGGAAATATTACGCTTAACCACTTCAACCAGGGGACATAATATTCTTTATCTTGCTACGTCCAGATAGGTTTATTAAGTCTAGAATTGATTTTTTTTTTAACCGGATATGTTATATAAAGCCATCATTAACAACTTTCATCACGAAAGATCTTAAGTTGAATTTGATATGTCTGAAAGGATCAATAGTGGTGAAAAGTGCTTCATAGAATGAAGGGGCTCCATGCTTTGGCACATGCAGAGAATATTTTCAGATGGTTTCATTACCCGTCCCCGCCCCAGAGGGGCTCGGGGATGGGTATTGTTTTCATCCAGATTGTCTGTTTGTTTGGTTGTTTTTTTGTCTGTCTGTTAACAAATACTGTATACGCGAAAACTTCTGGTGCGATTCTGATTAAAATTACAGGGTGATGAGCTATGACCTTCTGATCACTTGATTGAATTTGGGGCCAATCTTGGCCCAGGCCCAGGCTGTAGGCACAAAAAAGGTAAAAAAAAAAATAATAATTTTTTCGCCATAACTCCTTTCAAATTCGTCATATTGACATGAAACCAAAACCTAAAGGTGCATCTTTCAAATCTACATCCCATAATATGCCTCATTACATCAAAGGGCTCACCCCCTAGTTAGCGGTAAGGGGGTCAGTGTCAGGCGGGTCGGGCCTAAGATTTCAAATGGTAATAAAAGTGGTTGAGGTGTTGGTGGTGGAAGTAGCTGCGGTGGTGATGGTGGTGCTAAAAGTGGTTAGTATTGGTGGTGGAAGTGGTTGAGATGGTAGTAGCTGCGGTGATGGTGGTGGTAGTGGAAGTGATTGCGATGTTGTTGTTGTTGTTGGTGGTGGTGGTGACGTAAGAAGTGGTTGTGTTGGTGGTGGTGGTGGTGACGTAAGAAGTGGTTGTGTTGGTGGTGGTGGTGGTGACGTAAGAAGTGGTTGTGTTGGTGTTGGTGGTGGAAGTGGTTGCTTCGTTGGTAGTGGTGCTGGAAGTGGTTGCAGTGTTAGTGTTTGTGGTGGAGATGGTTGTGGTGTTGGCGTTGGTGGTGGAAGCGGTTGCGTTGTTGGTGGTGATGTTTGCAATGCTGGTAATACTGATGATAAACCTGTGTTGATGATTTTGACAGCAGCGATCTCTCTCTCTCTCTCTCTCTCTCTCTCTCACCCGCCACGAACAATTTGTAACCTAATATGGATTTAGGGAAGTTTGGTAGTTGGGGTCTGTCACGGTGATGAATGGGCGGCTGAATGGATGGATGGATGAATGGATGGAAGGATGGATGGACGGATGGATGGATGTAAGGACGGATGGATAGATGGATGGATGAATGGATGTAAGGATGGATGGATGTAGGGATGGATGGACAGATGAATGGATGTACGAGATGCATGGATGGATGTAGAAGTAAATAAAATTCTCCATCAGCTTCTCACAATAATCAACACAAGATTTACTACAAAAAGCATGGGATAAGAGTATGGTGTTCTTGACTTTTAATGTGTATTTTATATCTAATTAGAGAAAAAATAATAATACTCAATTCCTTCCTCTTTCGATCCACCAGTCTTCACCCATGGCAAACTCTTTACCTTCAAGAACATCACACAGTTCAGCCCTTCAACAACCCACTACTGTCGTCTCTTTCTCGTGATCTGTCTGTGGAAGATCATATTATATACCTTTTTTATCAGACCAGGTGTGCAAAATTGATTCGGTCCTTTCTTTAACCCTGCATAAGCATTCTTTGGAAGGAATGATTTGATAGGATTATGGTTCCTAGGTTCTGCGTCAAAATAGTGTTTGGAATAATCGATAGCTAACCAGACAGGAAGAATGACTGAACGAAAAGACGAGAACAGATGGACTCTCTGATCAGATGGATGTGTGGACGAGAAAGAACAGCTGAAGAAGTGATGCATCAGTACAGCATAAGAACGTAGATATTGGCTGGTGTGGACAGACGGATGGACTGACTGTTGGGCAGATGGGCACACGATGGAGGAGTTGATACACTGACTGTCAGAGGAATACAAAGTCGGAACTGAAAAGATAAATAAGACAAAGATTAAGAACAGTTTTAAAGGAAAGCAAACTCATACAAAAAACAATAGGAGAGAGAGAGAGAGAGAGAGAGAGAGAGAGAGAGAGACTAGAATAAGACACTCTAGAAGTGGAGAAAGGAGATTAGAGAAAGCAGAGAAAAGAAAGTAAAAGAGACGTAGAAAGAGAGAGGAGCGGATACCAACCTGGTCAATAACCCAGCATACAAGAAGGGGAAGGGGGAGAGGGAGGGGAAGGGGAAGGGGGAGAGAGAGGGAGGGGAAGGGGGAGGGGTGAGGGAGGGGAAGAAGGGGAGAGAAAGGATATAGGGAGAGGAGGGAAGCAGGAGGAGAAAGATAGTATTGTTATCTTGCTATTGTGTAGAGGAGCCGCAGGAAGGGAGGAATGGAGGGGAGAAAGTAGGAAAGTAAGTAGGTAAGTAGGGAGGGAAGCGGGTAAGTAGATATATGGTAGACAAGAGGTAGGTAGATAAGTAGCTTGGTGAGGTAGGTAGGTAGGTAGTCGCGTTGGTTGGGCAAATTATAAACAGGTGGGCAGATAGGGAGAAAGCAGGTGGGGTGAGTGAGGGAGGGGGGATGGAGTAATCTGTGAGTAGGGAACAGGTGAGTAGGTGGGTGACTGAGAGGTAAGTAGGGAGGGAGGGAAGCAAGCGGTAAGTAGGTAGGCATGTAAAGAGGGAAAATTATTACAGGTACGGGGAGGAAAGGAAATGCCAGTAGACAGGAAGGTAAGTAGGTACGCAGATACAGACAGAGGAAAGAGGTAGGTAGGAAAACAGGAAATATGTTCGTAAGTAGGTAGTAAGTAGGTATTTGGGAAGTAGGCAGGAAAGAAGGAGGATATTGAAAGGAGTAAAGAGCGTAAGATGAAGGGTAGGAAAAAATAAATTAAGGAGGAAACGCGAAAGGAAACAGGGTGAAAAATAAGTAGGTAGTTGGAAATAAATAAGACAGACAGACTGAAAGGTTGATATGCAGATAGGTAGGAAGGTAGGTAGGTGGGAAGTAGCAAGGTGTGTAGGTAGGTAGGTAAACAGGTAGGATGGCAGATAAGTAGACAGGCAGGTAGGTAGGTAGGTAGGAAATGGGTAAGTAGGAATGAAGGAAAATAAGCGGGAAAGTAAATAAACAGGGATGGAAGTTCATAGGTAAGGCTTTAGGCTGGTTGGTAGCGGGGTATTATGCGTAAGTAGGCAATGGAGTGGTAGGTAGGAAAGTAGGTAGGTAGGGCGAGATGGATGGAGGGGAAGGTGGACAATACAAGGGAAGTAAGCCCTGAAGCCAACCTTACCTTCATAATGGTGGAGCTACACACACACACACACACACACACACACACACACACACACACACACACACACACACACACACACACACACACACACACACACACACACACACACACACACACACACACACACACACACACACACACACACACACACACACACACACACACACACACACACACACACACACACACACACACACACACAAACTTACTTAAAGCTCTCCTGCTACTGAAGACAGTGCCTATTATACCCACTGGGATACAATGTTTCTCTTTGTCATTGGTGCCAGCGTGTGTGACTGTGCAGACCAATCCAGGATCCGCAAACTCTGCCACACAGTCGACATATGAGGTCCGGGTTTGCTGGGAGAACTGTTTTGGTTGTGCCTCCGTTGTCCATGCTGTTCTCTGGCCAGGTTTTGAGCTTCTTCGAATTAAATGGTTCCTTAGCAGCAGAGGGCTCGCCATTGTTTCCTGTCAGAGGCACTGGTTTCAGGATCCTTTGGTATGATGTTGTATTTCTTCAGAGTTGTCGTGATATGATCTTTATGCCTCTCTGCGTGCTGGAGGAGTTGGCCATAGAGTGCCTGGCGAGGAAGGCGATGTTCAGGCAACACACACGCACAGACACAACACAAGCACACGCAAGAACACAAACGCACAAAAAACAAAAACACACAAACACCCTCACACACAAAAGCACACATAGTCAAAAACACACGCACACAAAAGCACATGCACACATCAAAACACACGCACACGCACGAAAACACACGCATGTACACAAACACAAACATACATACATATGGCTCAATCGGTAGAGAGGTGGCCTGCAGTCCTTACGGACCCAGGTTCGAATCCCGGCTGGGGCAGGGAACAGTTTAATTATTTGAATTTCATTAAATCAGGTTTTACTGATCTACCAGAAGACCCGCCGACATGTCGTAAAAATACCCCCGCTATTACCAATACACCAGTCCTGTATGAGACAGCCCTAGCATGTATTCAATATGGCCGGTGGGTGTTAGCGCCGAAGTGGTGACATGTAGAGGTGTATGGTATGTAGGAGGACTGCTGGGCCTTGATAGCAGGCTGTGAAGCCTATGCCCAGAGTAGGACAAAAAAAAAAAAAAAAAAAAAAAAAAAATACATGCACTCATTGATATATACATATCATACATATACACACAGCTCCCCGTATCTGTGTGTGTGTGTGTGTGTGTGTGTGTGTGTGTGTGTGTGTGTGTGTGTGTGGCCAGCGGCAGTATCGATAAAGCTAGTGGGTGTAAAGGTGAACAATTCAACTGCTACATTATTTCTCAGTTTCGCTGGAACTAGAGGCGAGGGGAGGGATCAAAACAAAGGGGAGGAGAGAGAAGGGAAAGGGAGGGAAATGGAGGTACGAGGGTAGGGGAGAGGAGAGGAGGAAAGGGGAAAACGACGGAAGGGAAATAGGAAGTGAGGACTGGAGAGGGAAGAGAAGGGGGTAATGAAGGAATGAGTACGAAGAGATGAAAGAACGGGAAGGAGAAAGGGAATGAGCGAACGAAAAAAAAATCAAAAGACAGAGAGGAAGATAGGGAAGGATGGAATGGGGTGGGAGAGGGATGCAGGGAGAAAGAGAATGAAGTGAGAGAGACGGAAAGAAGAATAAGTAGTCGGAGAATGGAAAGAGAAGAAACGAATAGAAGAGAGAGGGAAGGGAAAATTAAGGTGGACAGAGGAAGAGAGGAAGAAAAGAATACGTGTGTGTGTGTGTGTGTGTGTGTGAGAGAGAGAGAGAGAGAGAGAGAGAGAGAGAGAGAGAGAGAGGTGGGGTGGGGTGGGGGATTCACTCCAACGGAATGAGAAAGGAAGAGAAGGAATAAGGGTAAAATGGCAATATGCATGGAGGAAGAAAAAATACTATACAAGACCCGTCATCTGTGAGCCAGGTAGACCGTAATAATGATGTTAGATGAAAACTTGTCTATTATATATGTCTTGGATGACACCCAGTGCGGTTGAATGACATGTGAACCCAGGTTGTGACTCTATGTTATTATCTTTTTTTTTTGCAGTCAATACTTTCCGAGATTTGAGGTTTCTACACAGACACACACAGATAAATACAAGGCAAAGCAAGAGGTGCCACGAGGCCTCCAACCCCTCCTGTCTCATCCCGTTGCGTCGAATGTCAAGTTCAAGAGAGGTGAAGTCCTTGTTACAGGCGATAACGATAAAAATCATACTTGATAAACGTAAAACAAAGAATTATAATATCAAAATAAAAGTAGTTGCATCAGCAGTGGCAACAGTAGTTTGTAATATGAAGGTTAATATTAACGTCACAGTACAACTACCGAAGCTCAGTTGTATCAGGAAGGTCAGTGCTGCTCTTCACAGTGCACTTTGCAAATGAATAAATGTTATGTTAGATGGAAAAGAGTAGCAGTAATAGTAGTAGTTGTTCTAGCTGTACTAGCAGTAATATTTCAAATAATGATAATAATAATATAATAATAATAATAATAATAATTATTATTATTATTATTATTATTATTATTATTAGTAGTAGTAGTAGTAGTAGTAGTATCATCATTATTATTATTGTCTATTATTATTATTTTTATTATTATTGTTACCACTATTATTATTATTATTATTGTTATTATTATTATTATTATTATTATTATTGTTACTATTATTATTATTATTATTATTATTATTATTATTATTATTATAGCAACAATGTGATTCTCGATCTCCTCCCCCAAGAATGTGATGTCAGAAAAATGCCAAGAGTTTGAAAATATGTTTGGGAGTTTGTGTAAGCCAGGCGAGTGCGGGAGGAAGAAGTAAAAAGGAGGAGGAGGAGGAGCAGCAGCAGCAGGAGCAGGAGCAGCAGCAGCAGCAGCAGCAGCAGGAGCAGCAGCAGCAGCAGCAGCAGCAGGAGCAGGAGCAGGAGCAGGACGACGACGGCAACGACGAAAAGCGAGGAGTAGATGAGAAGAAAAGAGAAATGGAGAGAAGTCAAATAAGAGAAAAGAAGAGAGAAGTAAAAAAGAGGAGATTAAAGGAGACGAGACGGAAGGAAAGAAGAGAAGAGGAGAAGAGAGAGTAGTGAGGAGAAGCAGGAGGATAAGGGAGGGGAGGGGAGAGTGGGAGGCAGAAGCCAGTGGGAACCAGAGAGCAGAAGAAAAAATAGATGAAAATCAGAGAGAGAGAGAGAGAGAGAGAGAGAGAGAGAGAGCAGGAAGAGTAATGCAGTGTAGTATAGCAGTGTCTGAGAGCCCATTCTCCAGACCGATGACTACACGCACACATTCACATGTGCACACGTACGCACGCATGCATGAACAGTCTCTGTCACACACACACACACACACACACACACACACACACACACACACACACACACACACACACACACACACACACACACACACACACACACACACACACACACACACACACACACACACACACACACACACACACGCGCACGCACGCACACACGCACACACACACGCGCACGCACACACACACACACACACACACACACACACACACACACACACACACACACACACACACACACACACACACACACACACACACACATTCAAACGGCCACAAACCTAGACCCACAAACAATCACACATGCACCCTCACGCACTCACACACTGCCAACCTCCTGTAAACACACTTAAACATGCACACACCACAAGAACGAATTATAACTCATGAATGCGCGCGCACACACACACACACACACACACACACACACACACACACACACACACACACACACACACACACACACACACACTCTCTCTCTCTCTCTCTCTCTCTGACACACTTCCCGCTTTGCCCTCCATGTCATGACGCACAGAATATTTATGATGGTGCTGGAAACGATCTATACTTCTGTTGATCTTTGGCTTCATTTGTACTCCTTTGTACTTCTGTATTCCCGTGTAAGAGCAATAAACTCCCCGCACTGAGTCAACAGCTGTGCCGAGGGATAAAGGCCAGTCCAGGTCAGTGGGGTCAATCACCCTCTGAACGGCAGATATGGCGGGTGGTGCGAGAATGAGGAAGTGAGATTCTTAGGGAAAGAGACGAAGGAAGAAATGAGAGAGAGAGAGAGAGAGAGAGAGAGAGAGAGAGAGAGAGAGAGAGAGAGAGAGAGAGAGAGAGAGAGGATCCGTATACGTTTTTGTTTGATTTCTCTAAAGACTACTTTTGCCTTGGCACCCCCCACCCCATCCTCGTATTACACCCTCTTATTTTGTCACTTGTCTTTGCTCATGGTGTGCTTATCCTTCCAGCCACCTCACTTTCGTACCTCTTGGTCATTAATTCTCTCCTTAGCACCAGATGGGCGACACACATCAAAGTTATTTTCTCTCTTTTTTTCTCGCTGCATCAACCTCTACATCACGTTCTTAGGCCATCAGCGAGATAACATATTTTATGTTATTTTATTCTACTGCCAAACAATATTATTCAGCTCAGGAATGATTTTCCAAAATAAATGGGTTAGGTATAGCTTTCAGTAAACCCTTTAGTTCGAGAAGTTTTTCTCAAGCTGAATAAAATCGTGTGGAGGTAGGAGGAATAAGCAAAACGAGCACCCCATGCAGTTAAAGGAGTTAACTGTCTGTGTCATCTCTTCAGTATTGTACATTTGTGTTAAAACTAAAATTAAATGCAGAAGGTATGATCATTCAACAAACGGGTAATTTTTTTTCCTGTTAGCTTTATTAATGAAATTTAAAATCGTTTTGCATTTTCTCAACCTTTTCTTTCCTGCTGACATGGGGTGTATTTCGTACTTACTCCTTATTTTCTCTACCCGAAAACGCGCTGAGTAACCTGACAATGCTTTCTTTTCTTCTTACAGGGCCGCACTCCTGTCTTCTTCTTTTTTACTTCATCCAGAACACACTGAATATCTACAGTGACATGGCACAGCCCTGCCTCAGTACAAACTTCAAGCAGAACCTCTCACTCAATGCCTCCCCCTCCCTCGCCCCTCGCAACTGCGTTTGCTCCAACGCACATTCTCAGGTAAGCTTTGACTCTGCTGTTTTTATTTTATCGACTCAAAATTTTCATTTCTCCCTCCTTAATGCTGAGTTGTAACAGCAGATTTACTCACGGAAGTGATGCTAGTCACGAAGGGGTGCTGTTGAAATGAAGGAGGGCCGTAGCATTATTTTTTTCCTACACTGAACCCTGTGATTTAAGCTGCAATAGGATGGAAGTCTGGGCCAACTTAGCGATAAATGGGATCATCTTTCATTCACAACATATACTCTGTCGTCTTTAACTTCATACAAAATTACTATCTCTCCATCGCGAATGATAATCTGCATCAATAGTATAACTCTAATACAGCGTTATTCACGAAGAACTATTATAAAGACGATGTGGAGAGAATTATTTTATCTGGCCACTGAACAAGGAGAAGTGAACTGCAAAACTTTGAAAATCTCCACCGGATTAAGTAGACGACCTATAGTAACTACACTTGCTAATCTTAATCTAATACTTTTCAAGACTGATTTTGGGATTAAGATCTTAGCGACAGTTAGGTAAGAAATAGGTTTCGTTATTATGTTTGTGTTCATTAAGTTTTTTTTTCCTTCTGGAATTGCATTGCTTTCAACATAAATTTTATTTTATTCTCAAGATATTTTCGTACTTGCACGGATCGACTCTTCTTCTTTCTGCCTTTTTATTTACTAATTTTGTGAGTGTCTCATCTTCTCGTCCACCTTCTTATTAACAGTATTTCCAGGTTTGTTAAGTCTGTTTCCCTTCTCATTTTATTCTCTTATTACACTTGCACTCGTAAAGTAAGAGCGGGTGTTGGGCTTTGAGGTGTGTGTGTGTGTGTGTGTGTGTGTGTGTGTGTGTGTGTGTGAACAAAACAACTCGGCTGTTCTTCGCCTTTCACCAAGCTTGATGGAGGGGTTGAAGTTGTTCTCAGCAGTTGTTATTTAGAACAGTGGAAGATCATAGGCCAATATTATAGGGCAAGAACAAATTCTGACCCGGGTGTTTGTGTGTAAACGAAATGGCTAAACAGGATTTAATCTCAACCAAATTTTGTTGGAAGGGATGGGGGTGAGAGCAGTTATGGACTTATGGTTTGGGGAAGTCATTAGTGAAAAGCCACAGTTAAATGCGTAGTTCAGATTAAATACATTCTTTTAGATATGTGAATGGGATCATGACAAGGCATCGGTTGAGTGTATTTATTTTTCAGTATTCATAGTTACAGGGAACGGTCAGTGGACGAGGTAAAATGCTAGTCAGCGTAAGTGATGTCAAAAAGTCCACTGAAAATCATTTGACTTTGCGATACCATTCCATAGCATAATTATATGTACACAGAATTCGGTTGGATGTCGATGTGAGTAGTCTCATAGCGGTCGTGCTGGCCAATGTGTGTGTGTGTGTGTGTGTGTGTGTGTGTGTGTGTGTGTGTGTGTGTCTCTCTCTCTCTCTCTCGTGGCGTGAGGTCAGGGTTTGGTGCACACACTATGCATCATTTATCACGTAATTATTAATACGACGCTGAGTGAAAATAATTACCGCCTAATTGCCGATGATGCTTCAGGAATAGTTGATGAAAGGGTGAGGGTCACTTTATGACTGACTGGCTGACTGGTTAATTAGTTAGCTGTCTGCCCGGTTCATTGTCAGAATACATAATTAACTGAGGGAATGACTGACACACTGACTGAGCTTCTGACTGACTGAGTGATTGGTTAACTGACACACCAAGCTGTACAGTTACTGACTCATTGATGGAGTGACTGATAAACACAGGAACTGACTAAATGACTGACTGACTGCTTGACTAACAGACTCTCCAAATGATTGACGATATGACTAACTGACCTGCTGATTAGCAGACTGGCTACTTACCTAACTGGCTGATTGACTGACTGATTGATTGGCTAATTGACTGAGTATGTGGCTGACTAGTGGACAGATTGGCTGGTTGACAAACTGACACTGACTGGCAGACTAGTAGATTGACGATCAGACTGAATGACTAACATTGACTGACTGGCTAACTGACTGACTGGTTTACTACCCAAATGACTGGCTGTCTGACTCACTGGTTAACTAACATACTGACTGACTAAGAGTTTAACTGTTCGACTGATTGGCTGAGTAACTGCCATCTAATAATCTAATAAGCTGAATATTTTACTGCTGACTGACTAACCATTGACTGTTGTGCAATTTCTGATAATGTAATATTTTATTCATCGTTTGCGTTGTCTCTCTGAAATGTGTAATAATCTCTTTAACCTCCTCTCTCTCTCTCTCTCTCTCTCTCTCTCTCTCTCTCTCTCTCGCCACTTGTGTAAATGTGAAGGGAGTGCCACACATTGATAAGGCCGGGGCAATATCATCAGACCACAGAGAGGGCGGGTATAAAAAGTGAGAGAGGGTGCCTGAAATTTTGCGAGGCCTGTCATGAGGAAGTGAGAAGCCTGAGTGCTGAAAAAAAGCATCGACACTGAGGAAACAGCTTCAGAATACCGAAAGGAGGCTTCAGTATCGAAAAAAGATTTGATATTGTGGTAAAAAGACTTGAGTACTGATGAGGAGCCCTTCATACCGAGAAATGCCTTGAATATTGAGAAAAAGGGACTAAATACTGAGAGAAATTGGGTTAAGTACTGAAGAAAAGGCGTGATTACTGACTTAAGAAAAAAAGGACAGTGAATAATGAAAAAAAAAAAAAGTTTGAATATTGATATAAATGCGGTTATATACAGAGAAAGGGGCTGGAGAGAGAGAGAGAGAGAGAGAGAGAGAGAGAGAGAGAGAGAGAGAGAGAGAAAGAAGAGAGAGAGAGAGAGAGAGAGAGAGAGAGAGAGAGAGAGATGAATACAGCGGTAGGGTCTTGAATATAGCAAGGGGGGTGGGACCTGAATACAGCAGGAGGGGATCTGAATACAGCAGGAAGGGATCTGAATACAGCAGGAAGGGATCTGAATACAGCAGGACGGGACATGAGTACAGCGGGGAGAGGATCTGAATACAGCAGGAGGGGATCTGAAGGAGGGAGGCCTGAAAAATTTGTGAAAAAGTTCATGAAAATTGACGAAATAGACGTCATAAACTTTGAAACAGGTATATGAACGCCTGAGACGCATTCCGTGATTGCGAAGAAGAGAAAAACTTGCGAACATCTTTAGCAAACGTGAACTGTACGAAATTTCAGTGTTACAAGTAATCCAGTATATATATATATATATATATATATATATATATATATATATATATATATATATATATATATATAACACTTGTGTTTTCATGCTTATGCCACACCAAAGCCTCCCAAACATATGGTAATGTAGATACTAATGTTTTATCAGGCCTTCCTCTCTTAGTTGCCACGCTGTTTCAGCCCAGGTCAGTAAAGAATGCTGCTGACACAAAATAAAGCTTAATAACAATAACAACAGAAACTAGAGGGGCACTCAGTGAAGTGCATCTCTCCGACAAAAACAACGTAATTTCAAAACCACTCTTCATAATGGGCTAGGGTTTCTCATCACTGATTAGGGTTTCGCAAAAGGTGTTTTCCGGATCCAGAACCTGTAATACGATCCGGATCGGTCCCGAAAGTTAATGGATTGTTCCCTGGGACATGGACTATCTACCCACCAAATTTGGTCCAAATCTCTCTTTTAGTTTTTGAGTCATCCTGGTAACAGACAAAAACAATCAAGTAAACGAACAAACAGGGGTGAAACCATACTGTTCTTGTCGGGGGGGAAAAAAAGGCAGGGGTGAAAACATACTTTCCTGGTCGGAGAGAATAATCTATGAAATAAGAAGAGCCCTTTGCATTCCTCATCCAGTATTGATTCGAAAGAACGAGCAAAAGAGCGATGGTGAGGCAGGAGAGACATCCGCGTGACGTCACTTGCTCAAAATCAGGGAAAACTAGTCAGTCAGCTGGCCATTCATACTGTTCGTAGACCTTGCATGCTATAAATCTTAGGGGAAATGTTTCAGACTGGAGGGGTTAGCTACGTATGGCCTTCGTTTACCCCTGGATTATTACAGGTCCTAATTTGATTGAATCATCTGGTGTTACCTTGAGTAAGTGAAAATTAATCACCTCAGTGAATGCGTCTAATTATCTCTTGACATCATTCTTTAAATCATCTGCTTTCTTGTCTATATTTTTCTTGTCTTCCCCTCCAATTAGCTTATTTGTTTCACTGTCTTAACATAATTCTACTTTCCTTATTGCATTCACATTTCCTCATGCCATTCATCTCTGTTTCTATCTTCTGTAGCCCTTCATTCCTGCTATTTCGCATTTTTTTTCTCATTTCCATTCTAATATATTACCTCTTCGATTTTTCCTCCTCCTTTATACAGTTCACCTGCTACATACGTGTTTTTCTTCCATCCTGCGGTACTTACTCAATTCGCGGATTCCTTCCTTGTCCGTCCCGAACGTTTGAACGACACAAGGTGCTTCAATTCCGTAGACTTTAGCGACTTCTGCTGATGTCACAGCCCTTCACGCCACACCACACGCCAAGGCAAGTTACTAATCGAAAGACATTAACCGAAGTGCCCTGAGGTTCCAGCATCTAGCACCTTTGTACATGATAGTCCTTTCAACTTATATTCCATCAGTACTGCTATTTTCCCCAGCTTCATTTTCCATATTCCCCTTTAACATTTTCTCCTCTGACCCCTTCTCTTCTTTTGTATCTCCTCCTCCTCCTCCTCCTCCTCCTCCCTCCCTCTCCCGCTTCCCCCGCCCCCATGTCTCTCCCCACTCTTTAAATTCGATCCTCTCTCTCTTCGCTTCTCCCATTCAACCTCTCTCAATACACTCTCTTTCCCTTCCTCTCTCCTCTCTCAATCTCCCTCCCTCCTCCACTTTATCTAATTTGGCGAGGATGAAGGGAAGAGAGGAGCAGAGAGGGCATACTGATGCTCTCTCTCTCTCTCTCTCTAATTCCCTCCTCTCCCCAACTTCCCTCCAACTCCTCTAGTTTCAAGTGAGTCCAAAGGAATACATTGGAACACACACGACAGTCTCACTGGTCCTTACTAACCCTTCCATTACTATAAATGTTAGAAATCTATGTTTACTCTCCCCTAAGATTATTTTTTTTGTCATCTGCATCTCCAGACGATTATATTCTGGTATGGAGTGGTCTTTCCAGCTGGAGATGTTAAATAGGACGGAAATTATTACTTTCATGCGACAGGTCATATTTAAGTTGAATAAAGCCGTCCTAATTTAGTTTGATTATACCAATAGAATTACCTCATCAGATTCTAGTGATTCACCATTTGACTCATGCTTCCAGTTCCACAGTCCACCATCCTCTTTCTGGTGGATAAGAAAGTAGTGTTGCTTAGGCCAGGAGGTGCATATTTAAGATGAACCTTTGGGTAAGACTACAAAATACTACAAGTCTCGTTTTCACTGTACTAAATAAAATCACCAGATGAACAAAGTGCCGTACTTAAGTTTTAGCATCCCTGTGAGTCTGCCACGGATGTTTTTTTAACTTTTTATCCTCTCGAGCCTGATTACGCAGTAGGAATTTCACTCTAGCACAGGTCTAGGCAAGATGATTGTATTCTGCTCAGGAAGGAGGTTATATATAGCTTCTAGAACCCTTTTAATACGAGAGGTGTTTCCTAGACTGAATAAAATCGTCAGTCCATAACAAGGAAAAAAATGAAAACGACGGTATCACAGTGAAGGGACAGACTGTGTTGGGTTCTACGGAATGAAATAGTCTGAAGTAAATAGAGTAATCAAGTATAATTATCGCAGCTAAACCTCAACTTTCCTCAAGCTTTTCCACGTTCCTCCAACTCCTACACGTTCCTCCAACGCCTACACGTTCCTCCAACGCCTACACTTTCCTCCAACTCCTACACGTTCCTCCAACTCCTACACTTTCCTCCAACTCTGACACTTTCCTCCAGCTTCACTTGCATCTAGTTCCTACACTTTCATCCAACTCTTACACTTTCCTTCACCTCGTAAACTATTCTCCAACTTTTACATTTTCCTTCAGCTCTTAAAACTTTCATCCAACTACTCCACTTTCATCCAACACTTCCACTTTCATCCAGCTACTCCACTTTCATCCACCTACTCCACTTTCATCCAACTCCTTCACTTCCCCTCCTCCAATATTCCTATGAAACGCAATCAGGCAATATTAAGTTACTCTTTCCTCCACACCTCTTTCTTCCTCTTCTTTATCCATCTCCTCTCTCACCTTTCTGCCTCCTCCTCCTCCTCCTCCTCCTCCTCTTTTTCCTATTATTATTATATCAGCTTTCTCTCTCTCTCTCTCTCTCTCTCTTTCTCTCTCTCTCTCTCTCTCTCTCTCTCTCTCTCTCTCTCTCTCTCTCTCTCTCTCTCTCTCTCTCTCTTACTTATTCCGCTTCTCAGTTCTCTTTTTTTTTTCTCCTTTAGTTATAATTTTTTCTTTCTGCACTCAGTCCTACACAAATTTATTTCGTCGTTGTCACTGCAGTCATCCCCGTGTATATATATATATATATATATATATATATATATATATATATATATATATATATTGCAATTGGTGAAGTATAATGGTGAAATATGTGTGTGTATATCTGATCGTATGACGCTCGCTCGCCAAGCTCATCCCGCGTCAGTCTCAGAGAGCTTATTTATTTGTTCAGTAATGAGTTACGTTACTGATTGTTCGTTCCTACGTGAATTGTGCGTTGAATTTAGTGCTCATATGATGTTCTTATTATACTCTCGTGTACTTTTCATGTGTATTACTGTAAGTTACGCTTATTTCCAGTTATTCCACCATGTTATGTTTCCCTATAATCACGGTGCACCATTTCATCATTTAGTATTTCTGCTACCGGTAGTTGCATCATTATCACACCATGTTACGTCACCCCCTCGCTCGCATACAAGTCGTGGTGAGTTAGTTCCCCCACTGATCCGGATTGAAACTAGACACTCTGTCTCGTCTCCCTGCCCCGCACCTTGAACTGAGGTATGTCCTGAGCGGAATTGACTCCCCCAGAGTTCTGAAACATGGAGAGTGTAGACCGTTGGTTTAAGTAGAGTGTCTGGCTTTTTTCTCCCCTCATGTAACCATTTACAATTACACACACACACACACACACACACACACACACACACACACACACACACATATATATATATATATATATATATATATATATATATATATATATATAATATTATATTATATTTCATCCACTGTTAGAAACTGTATTGACAGAAAGGATACTGTACAATACATAGCATGAAGGTCTAGGCTGTAGGGGATATAGTTGTCTGTCGTGCTCTCTTCTTCTCATTCTTCCATTGCTAAGGAAAAAGTTGCTTATTGCACTGCACCAGTTACAGGCATCTTAAAATCACGTGTGGTCTATCTACATTAATTCATTGTCTGTCTGTCTGTGTATCCCTCGTTTGTCATTATTCCTTCCATATCGTATGTTTTCTGCGTTGCTCCTTCGCATATTCTGTTTTCACTCTAATTACTCTTATTCTCTTTATTTCTTTTGTTTTCTTATAATCTAAATTCATTTCGTTTTCTCTGCTTGACTACATTACCGTCCCCTTCTTCCTTGTTCTTCCTTTGTTGCTCTCTCTCTCTCTCTCTCTCTGATTATCAACGACTTCTGCCATCCTTCATTATATACCAACTCTCCTCTCTCGATACTCCTTTCGCTCTCCCGTCTTCCACACACACACACAATCACCCTTACTGGAAGAGCACGACAGGCTTACCCATTTCATCACCATTTTTGTCAAGCAAAAAGAACGGAAATAATAAGAGTATTAATAGTCTTAATAATAATATGAAGAAGAAGAAGAAGAAGAATGTTGTTATTATTATTATTATTATTATTATTATTATTATTATTGTTGTTATTATTATTATTATTATTATTATTACTGTTATCATTGATATTATTGCTATTATAATTATTATTATTGTCAATAATAATAATAACAACAATAAGAATAAGAATAATATAATCTCACTCGATATATTCAACCTTCACGCGAAAACACTGAGTGAAAGGTTGAATGCTTTCCGGTAACCCGAGAATAATTTTACTAGGATGGTAACTACATAATCATAATGACGCCTGGTAGTCTAGTGGGTTAGGATGCCCCAAACGGATGGATCCCTTAAGGGTTTACATACGATGGATTGCTGGTTGGTTGGTCACATAATTCTTCTCAGAGGCAGGCGTGACTAGTAGCAATAAGCCTAGCCATGTGTCTCTACGCTTCTGATTGGATGAACAATTAGTTAATGATCATAGACTCTTTATCATTAGGTTAATGGCGATGATCATGGCTTACTAGTTTTGCCATTATAATCACGATCATTATTATCATAATAATTGATCTAAACGAAACTCTGATATAACCGTGTTAATCTCATGCCTCGGCTCCTACCTTCTGATCCTTTATATGCCACATCCTCTCACCCTTTCTCTGGCTCACTAACAGTAGTCTGCTTTATTGTTCCATTCTTCAACAATTTTCTTTTTTCTAAGGCTAAGAGAGGTTCATTGTCGTAAAAGAGTTGAAACAAATTCCATTAACCTCTTCACTACTAACCATCTCTCCTTAAGCTGTATAAAAACGCCTGGTGGTATGAAGCACATTATATAGCAGAAAAGGCAAAATCGTATTTATAGGGTTAATAAGGTATATACTTGACTATCAGTTTGCCTCATCCTTTCCCTCCATATCTGGACTGTCTGTCTTTCTTCCAAGTTAAGGTACCCTTCTCAGGGTCGGGATAACTCAAGTATTCTTGCTAACGATACACAATTTTTATCAGCTGAGAGAATTCAAAGGGGCCTAAGAGTGTTATTGCTGTCACCATTAACCTTCTAAAGGACGAGACAACTCTAGTATTCTATTCATGCTAACGCAAAACTATTCAAGTGACTTGAAGATAAATCATACGAACCTGACAGTATTGATATGATTCTCGGTCCACCTCATGTTCTCACTCCATCTTTTGGCTGTGTATGCCTTTCTCTTATTTTAATCATACCTTTGGTCTCAAAGCGAGAGCAGGTATTAGGAATCGCTCGTCGTGCGGTGTGTGCGTGTGAACAAAATAACAAACAAATTTTATTCAGTATTGGCAGACTTGATGGAAGGAATGATAGTTAGCTATGAAGTGATCTGTTGTTTTTAGAACAATACTATTTCAAAGGTTAAAGAAATTTTGACCTAGCAAAGTCAACTTTAACAGTCTGTATCCGATTTCGTCCAGATATGGGGGAAATGCTAGCGGTAGGGCAAGAACGAAATGAATAACTTTTCAGAACAGTTAATGAAGAGTCAGTCACAGAATAAGGTCAAATTCGACCCGTGTGCCTGTGTGTGAAGTAAAACAACTTGATCTGATTTTTACCAAACCTGGTGGAAGTATTGCACATCAGACAGGGATTGACCAGTTATTTTTTAGAGTAACTGAACGAAGATCAAAGTCAAGCGACCGGGTCACCTTAAAATTTCTGTCCGATTTGGACCATAGTTTATGGATGGATTCAGGATAGGACAAAGTCAGAGGGTTTCGATTTTGGGAACAATCAGCAGAAGGTCAAGGTCAGAGAGAGAGGTTAAAGTTCAAGTTAACAGGGCAAGGCCAACTCACCGTTGTTTCAATTTAGACGAACTTAGCGGAAGAGTTAAAGGTCAAGCAAGAGTGAAGAAATTCGATTGAAACCAATCAGTTGAATGTCAGGGTCTCAGGGGTCAGGGTCACAAGGCAGAGTCAAGGGTTCGACCGGTAGACCAAATTGGTGGGCCCGGGTATTGCACTCTCAATACTGCGTGTTGTTACACATTTCTCTGTCTGATCATCTTCACACCATCTCTGAGCTGTGCTTCTTTTGCTCCAGCTATGAATATCTGATTCTGTCTGCCTCATCCTTCATCTGTCAGCTTCATCTCGTGTCTGTCTGATTGTGTCTAACTCATCCTTTATCTGTCTGAGTCTGTATGGCTCATCTATGTGATTCTGTCTGCTTCATCCTGTTGGCATGTGGTTCTTTGGTCTGTCTGCCCAGTCCTCTGTCCTTCTGGGTATGTGTACCTCAAAGAGACAGACAAATAGCCAGGCGGACAGTGAGGCAGAGTTAGACAGCCAGACAGACAGACAGAAACAGGTAAATGGACAGACAAACAGGCACATATAGAAACATGGACAGAGACAAACCGTTGAGTATATTAGGGTAGATGAGTACCTTAACAAGTATTTTGCAATTGATGAAGAAAGAAATATAGGTAGATAGATAGATAAATAGATGGAGATAGGCATAAAAATTAGGCGAAGAAAAGCTGGAAAATTTATGAATCATTAGTTCAGCCATAAAAGAAACCTCTATTATATATGAGGCCGTTTGGTGGTGACTGAGAGAGAGAGAGAGAGAGAGAGAGAGAGAGAGAGAGAGAGAGAGAGAGAGAGAGAGAGGTATTTAGTTAAAGCCTTTAAATTCTCTATCCGTCGTTTCCATATAGCATTTTCTAGCCAGCCTTCTGTCAGTCTCTGCATCCACCAACCCATCTATATCTCCAGAATCTCTCTCTCTCTCTCTCTCTCTCTCTCTCTCTCTCTCTCTCATATATATATATATATATATATATATATATATATATATATATGCTTGCCCTCAGTTTGCCTGCTGTTTCCATCCATACTTCTTATAAGCACATGTCAAGCAATTAGTGTATGAATGTGAGTGTGTGTGTGTGTGTGTGTGTGTGTGTGTGTGTGTGTGTGTGTGTGTGTGTGTGTGTGTGTGTGTGTGTGTGTGTGTGTGTGTGTGTGTGTGTGCATGGGGTGTAAGTGTAAATGAGCGTGCGTCTATAAAGTGTGAGTGTGCTTGAGTGTTTAGAATGGAAGTGTGGGACTGGTTGTGTAGTGTGATTGCTTGTGTGTTATATGAATGTGTGTGAAGGGAATGTATGCGAATGTGTGTAAAATGTGAATTTCCTTGCACTTGTGTTGAGTATGAGTGCGTGCGTGTGAGTCGAATACGAGCGTGAGTGTGTGTATGCTTGGGTGCAGAGTGTGAGAGTGTGTGGGTGTGCGTGCAGCGTTCAAGCTTCATTTCAGAGTTAATTACATTCTCACCAACTCTCCAGCATGCAAATCCTGACTTGAATAGTTTGACCTTTAAATTTCTATGACGCGACCTGAACTGGCGCGTCCTTACCTTTCTTGACTTGAATGATTGCACGAGCCATGTGACCTCACTTCCTCCCTGCAACCTGACCTTTCGATCTGCCGGATGTAACTTTCTGACCTGCAACCAGACCCAGCCTGTGACTCGACGTGTCCTGTAGCCTGACGTGTCCTGTAACCTGACGTGACCTCTAGCCTGACGTTACCTGTAACTTGACAAGCTGATCTTAATTAACTGACCTGACCTCACCTTCCCCGACCTGATGTATGACGAGAACTCCATAGCATGATCTTCTGACTAGTACCTGATCTGGCCATAGTGTTGACCTTATCAACTGTGACCTGATTTGAATCCCTCAGTCTCACATTTTGGTCAGCTCCATGCTGCCCTTACTGTTAGTCGCGTTTTCTTTCTTTCTTGTATTCTAGTTTAATTGTGGCAGGCACTTCTACCCTTCAGAATTAACCGATTCCGACCAAACCTGGACACAATGACCTGCCTATGATCTAGTTGTGTCCGCAACAAGGCTTAGGTAGCCAGGCAAGTCCTCATTGCCTAGCATAGGCCGAAAACCCGCTTTTCTTGTACTTTTCAGGTTTTGAGCTGTTGGAGCATTATTAATGGGCGTAGAAAGCTCTGGCATCGTTAGGCGTAATCTTGAGGTCATTCCTTATCGGAAGTGTGCCATCCATTTTGCTCTCTATTCTCTAGTTTTCGAGTGGCAACCCTGCGAAGATTGGCTTCAGCTTCCCCTAGCAACTAGCACTTGTTTTCAAAAATGCCCCCCTAGTTCCCCAGCAGCTTCATGGAATTGAATGAAACTCTGCATACTTATAAACATTGACTTGTACTACAACTTTCTACTGTAAGCTTATGTGCTACATTGGCCAGGTCAGAGGTCAAAGGTCATCAAATGCGAAAGCAATGAAAATAACTTAAATCACGACACTACTTTTCTCGCGCGAAATGCTCAGACACCGAAGATTATTAAGCCAGGGCCATAATTCTTGGTTGTAATTTTGTTCTGGAGTACTTCCATACAAAAATGACAGTTAGTGTCGAAACTTCCAGGCGCTGGCAGCGCCACCTAGAAGTTGTACCTCTGGTAGGCCATTTCGCGAATTTCAGGTTCCCTAATTCCATAGTGGGTGGATGGAATCGAATGAAACTTTGCGTGCTTATAAACGTTAATGAGTACTATAAGCGTGCTTCGTACATGCATGACCTATATCGCCAGGTCAGGGTCAAAGATCATGAAGTGCAGAAGATATGAAAAACGCTAAAATTACAACCATGCTCGCGTGAAATGCTAAGGCCCCGAAGATTATTAAGTCAGGGCCATGATTCTTGGGTGGGATGTTGCACTGGAGTGCCTCCATATAGAAATGTCCTTTATTGTCGAAACCCACTTCTGGTCACTGAAATAGCGTGGTCCGCTTAGAGCTGGCCATCATTGTTCCTGTATTAGTGTGACCTTTTTGCCTTGATCGTCTATCTTTTCCCCTGTGATTAACCTTCAAACGATGACTTGACTTGTCCTATATGAGCTGACCAACTGGCTTGTGACCGGCTTTCTAACCTGTGACTTACCTTGACCTTTGCTTCAAACTGACATTTTCACTTATACTGACAGTACTCTTGCTGGGCTGTCTTAATTCAGCCCAATTCAAGACACCTGTAGCATTCACCTGTAAGCAGTCCTCACTTACCTTAATATTATCTAACCTAGTACTACCTAGTATAAGCCTTCCAACAGTAACCTGACCTGACGCTAAACTTTTTCCTGACATGAAGCCTGTCATCCAACCTGGCCTGACCTGACCACGCTGCAACTGGAACCGAAGCATACACACACAAAAAAGGCAAAAATTCACCCTCCTTTCCTTTTTTTTTTTTTCTTTTTTCTTTTTTTTTTTTTTAATCGTTCTTCCCTTCCTTTTTTTTGCACTTTTTCCTCTACAGAATTTTTTTTAACCCTGTCTCTGTCAATTTTTTTCTTTTCATCAAAGTCCATTCCTCTGGCTCTGATTCGGTTTCTGTTGTTCTTGCTGGGTTTCTTTACACTTCATTCATTTTACACATGCTGGGTTTGCTTCAACAGTTTTTCACTTGACATAGCTTCATACATTTTCACACAATGCACTTATTCATTTTCATTCCACCCAAAATTCTTTAACATTCCTCATTCCTTCAGGGTTCTTGTGTATTTTTATTCTTTCGTCTTTTTTTTTACTCAGCTAAGATTTCGTTCATCCATGCCCTTGCCATATATTTACCCTAAGAATTTCAAAGCTTTGGTGAGTCTTTGCTTGTTCCACTAATTTTTTGTTTGTTTGCCAGTTTCGAATTTATTTAATATCGTTTGTTTTCGTACGTCTGGTTTTATTGGATTTCGTTCATTTTCCTGAATTCTTGGACCGTCAGTGGGCGAGTGGGACCCTCGACACGGAGTAAAGTTGTGCCACGAAGTTTGGTTGGAATTCTGGTCATGGCGTGGTGGTAGTGGTGCCAGGTGTGGTAGTGGTGGTAGCGGTGGTGAGCCTGATAGTGGTCGCTGTGATAGATGTGGCAATGGTGGTGGTCGTGGTTGTAGTTGTTGTAATGGTGGTTATAATGGTATTGAGGGTAATAGTGGTGTTAACTGTGAGAGTCGTTGCTGATGGGGGTAATGGTAGGTATCAATGAGTGTGGTAGTGACTGTTGGTAGTAGTAACAAGTGTGATAATGGGCATGGTGATGTTGGTAGTGGTAGTGATGGTGGTACTGGTGGCAGTTGTGATGGTGATTTTAGTGGCATTGATTATGCTGGTGATAGTGATGGTGTTGGGTATGACAGTGATGGTGGTGGTGTTGGGCATGCTGATGACTGTTGGGCCAGTGATGACAAAGTACATCAGCTGAAGAAATTTTAACGTCAGCCATGAGGAAGTCAGAGGGGGGAAGTGATGGAGCAGCAGCACTGGAAAAGTCTAAGGTGGAATAGCACTAGAGATGTACTCATGTAAAACACACACATACAGTTACACACAAATGCTGGCACTTTTTCAACTCGGTGCTTTATATCCGTATGCATATATAAACACACACACACACACACACACACACACACACACACACACACACACACACACACACACACACACACACACACACACACACACACACACACACACACACACACACACACACACACACACAGTAAAGTGAATACGTACATAAACACACTAATGCTCCCCAACTCATACATACAGTATATACAAAAGCGACCCAGTAGTCCAGTTGGTAAAGGGCATGTGTTTTTATTTTTATGTATTCAACCACTATTGCAGAGAGACTATCCATTCCGTTCCCTGAGGCCCAGCAATCCTCCCACGCACCAGTAGATGAGGCGGCATACTATCACAGGCCGCTGTTTGATACTGCCATGTCCTGGGATCGCCCTTCCCTGGTAGTCAGAGTTGAACCACGTAGGTGTCACAGCTGTCCATGGCCCCTTTGGTGTTGTCACTTGGGTATCGGAATATTATGAGGTGAATGATGTAGCATTTATTAGTTATGAGTAACCCCTTGCCAGGCCTTTGTAGTATCTACCAGAGGTTTGGCAGTGTGTCGGATTTTAACCTTTGCCGAAATACAGACCTCATGGGGCACAGTGAAGGTCTGCACGGGCCAAGCCGCAAGCCTCATATGAGGTGTAATATACACTGGCTATAAAACAATGTCTTAGGGAGGTAAACTTCCTTACAAAGAATCAGCTCGGCAGGGGTTAATAGTGGTCACGGGCACTTTGCAGACCTGACTAGCGTAAGCAAGTACAGTATTAACACTATTTTCACTCTCTATGAGAATGAGATCCACTGCAGGACTGAATCTACGCGTAGGTGACCTAACCGTTCCCCTTGTAGGCCAAGTACCAAGATGTGAAGGCTACTGTGAGAACAATTCATATAAAACATGAAGTACTGAGATGGCTATGTTTGTACGTTACATTCCTCATGTCATACATACGCACCGACAGAGGCCGAACATACTGGTAGCTTAGGAGAGATCAGAGTACAAGTACCCATTGTGTGTATCTGCCAGGGATTAAACATCGTACCCAAAGATGAACGCACTGCTAGAAAGACTCCATAGCTTCTGTTTAAATATACTGCAATTCAGAAGCATTATACAGAAATACATACTGTACATTCATACATACATTTATAAACGTACTGGTAAGCTTATATATAAATGTTACTGGGAATTTGTGAAACCAGTCATTTCATGAAATCGCTAGGGAATTCGTGCAATGAGTTTAAAATAGGATGGTTATATAGGGTTAGGTAACTTTAGGCTGCGGGTAGGTTATGCTAGAATAATGTAGGTTAAGTTCAGGTTAAGTTAGGCTAGGTTAGTTAGGTTAATTTATATGAATGCTGAGTTATGTTAAGCGTTCATCTAAATAAAACTAACCTAGTCTAATCTAACTAACCTAGCCTGACCTAACCCAAACTTAACCTGGATTATCCCAGCATAGCCTAACCGCAACCAAAATTAACCTAACCTTGATTAATCCATCTTAATTTAAACTCATTTCACGAATTCCGTAGGGTTTTCATGAATTACTGGCTACACAAATTCCCCGTAACATACACATACATAACCATAAATACATGCATTAACACTAAGTAGAATATTTATAATTCCACACACGTACACAAACATCCATTCCTGCATATCAAACCAGCCCCCTCCACACACAAACACACACACCGTCACGCACTCAGACGTATCCATATTATTACTTTGATGTTTGTTGGTTAATTCACGGGGTTTAATTCATAATGCAGGGGCCTAATACGTATAAAGGTGCCTGAAATATTTGAAATGTTTTGGTCAACAATGAAGTGGTTTCTGTTTGGTTAGCTTGTTTGTCTGGTAGCTGATTGGTTGTGTTTAGTGTTCCATGTTGCTTTCACTCTGATTTTTGTCTGTCCATCAGGAAATACTAATACTAATGCTACTGTAATAATGGTGATGATGATGATAATAATAATAATAATTATAATGATGATGATGATGATGATGATGATGATGATGATGATGATGATGATGATGATGATGATGATGATGAGGAGGAGGAGGAGGAGGAGACGCAGAAGTAGAATAAGAAAAAGAAGAAAAGACGAAGAAAAAAGAAAACGAATGATAAAGCACCCAAAAAATGGATACCTCCACGAACGCCAATAAATTTCTGATGTCCTGCTATAATTCCTCCTTCATACCAGGCGAATACTTTTACGTTGTCACATAATCAGTTCACTACGGGTTTTTCCCATGTTAAACAATGTCGGAGAGCGGATACCTTCACGAACGCGAATAGAATTTATGATTTATTTCTGCATTGGGATCGAGGTCCACCTCAAACTTTGAACCACTCCTCCTTGACCAGCTGTCCACATGTCCACCAGATTTCACTGAAATCTTTTTGAGATATTATGTACACAAGCAGACAGACACGGGTAAATACATAACTTCTGTCCAACTTCGTTGGCGTAGGTATGAATACTGTAATAATAATAATAATAATAATGATAATAATAATAATGATAATAAAATAATGGTGATAATAAAATGCCGATGATGGCGAAGATCATGATCAAGATCATAATGTCGGAAAGAAGATGAAGAAGAAGAAGAAGAAGAAGAAGAAGAGAGAGAGAGAGAGAGAGAGAGAGAGAGAGAGAGAGAGAGAGAGAGAGAGAGAGAGAGAGAACCATGTTTGACGGGAAGCCATTAACTCATTAATCAAACTTCTAAGAAAAGTACAGCCACTAAAAAAATGAAATAGTAAAATGTGATAACGCTTCCCCACATCCTCCAACATCAATAGCTAAAGAATCTCTCTCTCTCTCTCTCTCTCTCTCTCTCTCGTTTCTAAGTACTGCAACACGAATATTGTTGGTGGAATGCTAGAATCTTCCTACTCTAGTTCATGTTTCTTTTATCACTATTTTGGGAAAAGTTCTGGAATTTGTTCTTCATGGAGAATATTTTCGTATATGTACCGTCTTGTCAGCGGCATAAATACAGTAGACTCTTGTAGTGTTTGTATTTGCTGGGATGCGATGATACACTAGCCTACTTAAAGTCATTATGTTTTGATGGTGTGCTTCCGTCCCACAAAAAAAAAAAAAACTGCACAAACTCTTTTTCATTTCTATTTTTTTTTTTCACATGAGAGCTGAACACGTTATCCACACGCTTAAGGAAAACAAAAATAACAAAATAGTAAAATACCTGGATCTGACGTGATCAAAACAGATATTTTTCGCATATAATAAACTTTCATTTCACCTTTCCACCAAGCATGTAGACGTCTTGCTCATACCTATTTGTATCTGATATACCGAGATTATAATTGTTCCTCCGGTACATCCCCCTCCCCGCTAACACAGAACAACATTCCTTCACCCCAGTACAGCTGTCCCACAGCTAGTACACCTGTTCCTAATTAGCACACCTGTTTTTTACCCCAGTACACTTGCCCCTCTCCCCAGCACACCTCAGCCCCTAGAATACTTTGATATCTGTTGTCATTTTTCAAACGATCGTATTCAGATACGCATAAATTTGTCGACTTGGACAGTTTATATAGAGCCCTTATTACCTTTTTTTTTATATATATATATATTATTCTGGGCTCTCCTGTACTGCATAACAGTTGTATAGTGGCAAGAATAATCTACAGAATTACGTCACCATGCTGAAGGAGTTAAGCTGTCCATGTGTAAGTGAATCGCGACCTGTGAGAGTGAGCTTGAGCAATTTTTTTTAATTTTCCTTTTTTTGTGTGTGTGTGTGGTTGTTTGTTGGGTCTTAGGAAACGGACTGTTGTTTTATTCTTAAAGTTCGATCCACCGAGAAAAACTAGAGGAGACAAGTTCAAGGGATATTAATAAATACAAGGAAATAATGGTACGTGAGACACAGTTGGCTCGATATTTTACCCTAATCCGTAACCTTGACTTTTCTCTGTTTATTCAAAAATCGAATCCCTTCCTCCTTGGCTTGCCCTGAACCTTGCCAACAAGTTCAGTCTAATAGAGGAGAACTGGTTAAGCTGAATTTGTTGTGTGACCTTGGCTTTCGACATTTGAAAAACGTTAGGTCAGTCTCTTGGCTTTAACCTTCCAGCAAGTTTAGTCCAAAAATATACTACTTTATTCACATTCTGAAACGAGGATTAGCTTTGATCTTGCTTTGAGACCGTGACGTATAAATTTTTGTTTCCAAAATCAACCCAAGGAATGAGGAGGCAGGACAGGAGAGGAAAAGCACTGCTGGAACGAGGCAGCAGTCCCATCTATTTACCCTTTAGATCAGGTGCCGCATTCAACTTGTTTACTCTTCCCATCTGCACATGATATCCTTCATTTTAAGGGAGACCTTTAGTGAAGGTGCGAGTGGAAGCTATTTTAACTTTAACTGTCAAATTTTTCTCCTAAAATGAATTAATCGTTTAAAAGATCTAATGAATAAAGCACATGTTATTGGACTGAAGAAGTTAACCCTGACTGTGATCCTAGAGTGTTAAAAGGATATATTCGTCAGGGAAGAAAATGTTTTCAACATTGATACCGCTCTCAGTTCCATATAATATTCAGTAAAAAACTTAACACATAAACAGCCATACGCAGACTCAGTTTGGTCACATAATATCAGGATTACACTATATATATATAACCTATAAATATATTTTTGCTAGCTTACTAGATGCACTCAATAGGTAAAAGGCTAGTTTGATACTGGAGGCAGAGCAGATAATCCCAGTGAATGTGATGAAGGGCGAAGCGTGGCGTGAGGGGTACGAGTACACAAGCCGATCGGATTAGGACTTCATCAACTGCAAGGCACCGGATTAGCCACGACGTAATATATATATATATATATATATATATATATATATATATATATATATATATATATATATATATATATATATATATATATATATATATATATATATATATATATATATATATATATATATATATATATATATAATGTTACCAGAGGCCAAGGCAGATGTTGCGAAGATGTAAATATTGCAAGTGGTGGATGATGTGGGCTAGAATTTTCACAGTTTCACATGCATTCGAGTATAATACTGTGAAGCCGGCTAATGGCAAGTGGAATCTTTGCAGACTGACTTGGATTTTTGTGATGTTTGGCAATGCTCATGTATGGAAAGCAAATAAGAGTGCAAAAATTAGTAGTTATTAATGTAATGTGGTGGTGAATTATTTTGATATGCCTTGTGAATACTGCGAAGGCCAAGGAGTAAACCAAAATAAGTTTACAAACTCTTCTTCTCCCAAGATTGTGACTTCCTCTGAGGCAACTCAGGGAAAGTTGGGGATTTTGTCAGCGAGAAGTTTAAAAGCATCAAAAATTGTGTGTATTGTGGGAAGAGGGGTCATGTAGAATGGGGGTGCTGGAAGAAGGGAGCCAAATCAGTTGCTTTAGTGTCCACACTGGCAGTTTAATAGTTGGCTTTGAAGATGTTTCACAAAGTAATGTAGTACCCAGTCCTGTCAGTGCTTTAAAAGAAAGTACAGTAGTTGTACAACTCAACCAGAGCATTCCACAAAAAGAAGTCCTGATACTCTTCATAGTGCGTACTCATCCATTATTAGAAGGAGGAGCGATAATGTTTTTGCCCGCATCTGTGTGTGTGTGTGTGTGTGTGTGTGTGTGTGTGTGTGTGTGTATCTGTTCCTGTTATATCTCATGAACGGCTTGAGCTACCAACATGAAACCTTCAGGGTATCAAGATATGACAAAAATCTTGGCGGAGTTCGAAATTGGGCACTCGGGGTCAAGGTAAAGGTCGCCAAAATGGCTGCCAAAGGTCAACTAGTTTTTTATTCCCCGCCTTTAGCATCATTATATCTCATGAACGGCTTGAGCTATCAACATGAAACCTCCATGGTATCAAGATATGGCCAAAGTCTTGGACTTGGCCAACAGCATATTCGGGCGGGCAGTTAACATTCGGCTTCCGAATGCTTTTCTTTGATAATTATAATGCATCTGTTAACGATGGAAATACTAAACCTGTAGGAATTTTGTGAGATGCTGGTGCCTCACAAGTCCTCCTGTGTGAGAGTCTTATAGACGTTGCCGACCATAATGAACAAGTTTAGTTGCAGGAAATGAGGCGTGCAGTAGAGGAGTCAGTCAAGTGCCATGTTTAACGAAATTGGGTTACGTATAACGCTGTCTTCCTCCAACTCTCTTCTGGGTTATGTATAATGCTGTCTTCCTCCAACTCTCTTCTGGGTTATGTATAATGCTGTCTTCCTCCAACTCTCTTCTGTGCTCGAGGCTGGAAACAGAAATGTTGGTAAGGGTGAAAATCCCATTTTTAGGTGTGATGCTACAGCGCCTGCTGACGCAATGTGTTGTAGGTATCACACGGTGGTGGAGACAGCCAAACGCCATAAGCTGAGCGGTCCCGCTAGCCAATGCGCAACCGCGTAGGAGCGCGCCTGGGAGTTTGTTTACGTTTTTCAGCCAATGGGAGCGTGGTTTATATTCAGTCTCCCTCCACACATGTGTCCACTGGGATGATTTAGTGGAATCTCTATTTTCATCTTACTTTTTGCTGTTACAGCAAATAATTTTGTATCGTAATTGATGATAACAGTGAGCTAAACATCCCTAGCACCCCGAGGGGAAGGAAGTGCGTCAGCCTGAAACGTGGCAGTGCAATGTGGCAAAGAAAAAAAGAAATTTCGCAGCAACAAGTTGGAGCCAGGAGTGTTGGACTGCCTTTTGCAAATGGTTGTTTTGCTAAGGTTACGAGACCAGTGATTGATAAGATACTCACTGAATTGTGGAAGCAAAGTGATTTCAACATGCAATATGTTTATTTACAGAAATTAGTGCACACTCCACCAGTAAAAAGACATCGAACATCAAAGAATGCAGCTTCTTGCCCTGCTCGTAGGCTCAACTACTCTTACAGTACACTGTTCAGTACGAGAATACAGTGTACTCTGTGTGCAGATAAGGTTTCTTGTCAGTCGTTGGTTTAAAAACAAGTCGTGTCGAGTACGCAGTGAAGTGTGTGGATGTCACAGGTGTAGGTACTGGTGATAAGCGTGGCAAAAACAGGCTAGGTAATGCATTCCCTACTGGTGTTGTTGACCGTGTTCATGATAGCATACAATTCTTACCATCAGGTAGTAGTCATTACAGCAGAGCTAAATCACCTCTCAGGAAGTATCTAGAATCACAAGCAACTATAAAGGCGTTGTATGACAGGTGTATTGATTGGATGGGCACTGAATACCCAGGTGAGAGTGTTGTGAGATTTTCATATTATCGGAATGTATTCGCTACGAACTATAATACTGGTTTCCAGCCTCCTGCTGCAGACACTTGCTTTAAGTGTGACGAGTTGTCGACTGCTATTAATGCTGCTAAGGATGCTGGTGGCGATTCTTTACGTAATCTTGAAGCTCATTTAGCAGCACATAAAGAACTGTCTAGTCAGGGGCAGCAAATTTTCAAGGATTATGCTGGTAACAGTGATCCTGATACACAAGTGATTTGTGACGATTTGCAGCATACCTTTCCTGTACCCAAATTATTAACAATTGTTGCTTATTACAAGCGTAAACTCTGGATATACAACTTGTGTATTCACAATTTGAAAACTGGTAAATCGGTGATGTATGTATGGAATGGAGTGACAGGGGGTCGTGCCTCGGTGGAGGTTGCAAGTTGCATTAAACACTGGATTGTACAAGAGTACAGTGTTAAGGACTTCTCCAATTTAGTTGATATCACTGACAACTGTGGTGGTCAAAATAAAAACATAAACAGTGTGCTGAACTATTTACATGAACAACACATAGGTAGAGTCCAGTTCAATGATCATTTTTATCTAATACCTGGACATTCATACATGACTTGTGATTGAGCTTTTGGCAGTATTGAAAAACGCATCAGTAGGTATGGTCACAATCATAGTTTGGATGAGTACATTCACATCGTTCATACAGCCACAGAACAACTGTATGAGGTGGTTAAAATGGAGCAGAAAAACTTGCAAAACTTGACACACTGTAGCGCTTTGTCATCCAGAGAAAACCTAGTGACCCGAATATAAATTTCAAAGATGCTAGAAGATTAATGTTCGGACAGCAGTACAGCGAAGGCTATTTCATAACAGTGTCGTATGATGATAATATTCCTGGTACAGCTGTACGGCTGATGAAAGGTAAAGCAAACTACAGTATCAGAAAATTAAACTTGGCGATGTTCCCCTTACACCAACGTATGATAAACCACTGTGCCTTAAAAAAAGTAAAGTTAGTGATCAGCAAGCCCTCCATACCTACAGCCCTTCGTCATTCAGTGGCTGTCTTACTGATATCATAGCCCAGCAAAATCTGCTGCACCAGGAAGGAACTCCTTTAGAATCTACACAGAAACAACAGGACGTTTTGGTTGATGCTGAGGATGTTGACAGTGACCTCCTCGACTAGGCCTGTGATGATGAATGACTTGGTGAGTGTGGCCTATTATCGTTTCAAGTATTCATTATTATTGTGATTATGTAATAGGACTATTGTTTATTGTATTACTGTTTATATATATATATATATATATATATATATATATATATATATATATATATATATATATATATATATTTTTGGTGGGGTATGGGTTAAAGCGGTGACACATCGGTTGGTATTATTGGTAAAAATTACACTTTGTTTTTGGTAATGCCAGTGGTTTTCAGAGTTTATTTTGGTTATTATGGCACATTTATTTAATTTTTTTGCAGCATAGAACCTGTCTGATGTCTAAAATGTGCGTGGTGTGTCAAAAGAATATTGTTTTTAACTAACGGACAAACACCTGTACTTACCTGATGATAACCTACCCTTAGTTTATTTTACTTTAGTACCATGAAAATTTGTTTTTTTTCCAAATTATCTGTAAGTGAAAAAAAATGGAGGGAATGGAAAGATGAAAAGGGGAAGGAAGAGTGAAAGGAAAGAGGAAGAGGTGGAAGAGGAAGGGAAGGGGAAGGGTGAGACGAGGGAAAGGGAGGTGATTGGATTATTAGCCAGCGAATCTGTCCATTTCGGGGCCACAAAGACTCAGCAGGGGGAGGGGGACGGAGAGAAGGGGGAGGGGGAGGGGGTGGGGGATGAGGCGAATAGGGGGGAGCGGTCCGAAATCCTCTAGTCTCGGGAACCAAGCGGCAATAGGAGGGCAATATAAAGGTAGTGGAAGGGCAATAAATGGGCAAAAGGAAGGCAGTGCAAAGGTAATGGGAATGCAATAAATGAGCAATAGGACGGCAATGTCAGGGTAATGGGAGGGCAATAAGTGGGCAATAGGAGGGCAGTATATTGGTAATGCGAGAACAGTGATAGCAGAGGGCAATACAGTGGTAATGGGAGGACAATATATGGGCATTTGGAGGGTAATTTAAAAGTAACGGGAGACCTATATATGGGCAATAGGAGGGCAATATAAAGGTAATGGGAGAGCATTAACTGAGCAGTAGGCGAGCAATTAAAGTAATGGAGCAAAGAATGGGCAATGTATGGGTAATAGGAAGGTCAGAAAGGACGATAAAAGGGAGATGTAATATAATGGGAGGGATGCTAAATACTGTACTGACATTTGAAGGGCAATATGAAGGTACTACGAGGGCAGTTTTGAAGGGCATTGAAGCGTCAGTGTAAGGGTTATGTATGGGCAATTGAAGGGTCATAAACTGTCAAAAGAATAGTAGTTTACATGTGATGGGAGAAATATACTAGCAGTAATAGGGCAGTATCAGCAGGGTGGCAATAAAAAGGCAGTTTGAGCGGCAAAAATATGCAACTGAAGGTCATTATAGAGGTAAGGGAAGGGCAATAGTAGGGCAGCATGAGGGAAATATTAAGGTGAAAGAAGGGCAATGAGTCTTTAACAGAAGCCAGTGAATAGTAGTTTACATGTGATGGGAGAAATATACTAGCAATAATAGGGCAGTATCAGCAGTGTGGCAATAAAAGGGCAGTTTGAGCGGCAAAAATATGCAACTGAAGGTCATTATAGAGGTAAGGGAAGGGCAACAGTAGGGCAGCATGAGGGAAATATTCAGGTGAAAGAAGGGCAATGAGTCTTTAACAGAAGCCAGTATAAGGACAATTGAGGTCAAAAAGGGGCAACATGAGGGCAATGAATGGACAACTGGGGAGCAACATAACGATAATTTTAAGACAATAAGAGGAAGGTTTATACGTAATGGGAGGGTATTAACAGGAAAGCGTCAGAAAGGGACAGCAATGACTGGGCAGACGGTGGACAATATAAAGGTAATTGGAAGTCGGTAAATGAGCAATACCATGGTCGTTAAACGCCAGTAGTAAGGTAATGGATGAACAATAAATGGGGCAGTATAAAGATAATCAGAAAGCAATATAGCATAAAGGTAATGAAAGGGCCACAGGCTATAAGGGTAATGAAGGTAAAATCTGAGTCATGGAGAGATGTAAACGTGCAAGAAGAAGTCAATGTAAATATATGGAGTACTGGTAACAAATGAACTACAAGGGTAATCTAGAAATAACAGGCGGGCAACAAAGGGACAATTAATGACATTAAAAAGGAAGCGAACATGCAATATATGGGCAGTGAAAGACAATTACTATGAAAGATAAGAGCAATCCAAGGTCCATAGAAGAGGACTGACTAGTAACGGCTAAAGAAAATTGCAGTGAGGAAGTAAAACGACAACAGAATGTAAGAGATTGAATTAAATATTGTCCGGTAAAGAAAGGTAGAAATAACAAATGGAGAAAAAGAGCAACAGAAAACAATGGCAGGACAACAGCCGGCATATGCTAGACAAGAGAAAGGTGAGGAATATAGATGGTGATCCGGGAGTGAATAGACGGGTGGTAGATGTGCAGCAGAAGGCAGCAGAGGGAGCAGAAGATAGATAAAGACAGGCACGGGAAACACAAATGTAAGAGATAAGCAAGGGCAATAGCAGTGTATTAAAAGGGTTACAAGAGGCAAGAGAAGGGTTACAGAGAGAAGGGGGGGAAGGGAGAACGTCAATAGCCACAAGACTGCAAGAGAACAACAGTGGGAAGAAAGGGGTAACGGGGGAGAAGAGAAAGATAATAGGGTGATGAGAATGGCAACAGATGTAAGAGAGGGCGAACAGAGAGATCAGATCGAAAATAGAGGGATGGTAAAGGCAACATGGCCTTTGGTTCCTTCTTCCTCGCATAAAAAAAAAAAAAAAATGGGAAGAGACGGACACCAGAGAGAAGAGACGAGTATTAGAGGGAGCAGAATGACGGCAGATGCAAACATATGGCAATAAAGGGAAGCAAAGAGCAATAGAGGGAAGAGAAGGACAAAGAATGGGAGGGTAGGGCAAAAAGGGGAAGACAAGAGAAATATAAATAGAATCAGAAGGGCAATAGATGGGCAGCAGAAAGCCCAGTGGATGTGCAATAAACTGGCAGACGAAGGCATGGGGAGTATATCATAACTGGAATTAGAAAAGCGATAGAAGGGCATTGCATGAAACAGGAGGGCAAAACAGGAAAGAGGAGGCCAACAGATGAAAGGGGAGGACAGCCGTGTGTGATCTGTTGTGGGTTCCAGTGACACGTGAAACAATACCACGCTAGGGGAACGGGTAACCCCTTCACAACGACCACCACACTCCCAGTTCACCATGACTGCTGCCAAATTATTCTTATTTCCAGCGTGTCTGCCACAAACTATTTTCTTTTATTACTGTACCACCTCGACAGATAGTTTCAGTTGACCCTGATGGCCACTCGGTGATTATCTTTTATTTTCAGTTCCACAAAACTATTTCGATTATTTTCTAACAACCACCAACTGATTAGCATTCGTTCTAACTGTCACTGGAAAAATTTAATTGCATGCCGACAACCAGCAGGTGTTTTTAGGCGAGGGGAAGGGTTCTCACTGCCATTAGGCGATTTCATTTATTGTCTGATAATTGTTTTCAGTTATTATCATATATTACGCATCAAAGGACCTCGATATCCTTCTGTTTTTAGACGATTCCCCATTTTTTTTTCTGTCTACCACAAGTTTTATATATTTGTTTTTGTTTGTTTATATATGCTTCTTGTATTCAAGGTCCAGGACGCTCTATGGCTGAGCTGTGCTTGCTTTACCAACTGCGGAGCGGAGGTTAGCAAGAAACACAGGATGAATTTAGAAGCATACGAAGACTGAAAAAAGACCAAAAAGTAAAGCTGTTTGTATGTCGTGAGAAGAAGCAAAGACTTCGAAGACTTGAATAATTTGTGAATATTTGTGTAACCCATTTGACTGCATATGTTTGCTTGGTAGTTTTCCTATTTTTACCTCGCCCGGACGGAGTCCGACGAGATATTGTTTTTGTTTGAGTTTGTTTGTTTGTTAGCAACATTACGGAAAAACGGCAGAATAAAATTACATGAAGCTTTCAGGATACGTGGGCACTGGTCCCCAAAGAAAGTGATTATATTTTGGAGGTAATCGAGTGACCCTGAAAGGTCAAAATCAAGGTCACGGATTTTCAGAGGGTTATAACTTGAATACGGTTGAAGGTAGAGATATGTACTATTAGGAACATAGGCTACAGGAGCTCGTAATATGGGCTTTCATTTAGCACCAAGATCTTTGACTCATAGCTATTGTCATATCCTACACAGTACATCCACAGTTTCACGGAATTGTGAATTTAACCCCACCATCGGTCAGTGGTTGCCCTGACAAACGCAGGCCCTCAGGGCGTGGACGTCATGGGACAAAGCATGAGGCCGGTCACCCAGGATAGTTTTGTTATCGCTGTCGTCTGGCAAAGGCCGTTCTATGAAAGGAAATAGGCTGATAGATTGGTATGACCTCGGGTTCGGCAGTTTCTGCCTGACGTCACACCGAATAAATATAACATATTCATCGTTAACTGCATGTTGTTACTGGATATTCGGAAAGCCTTTGTATGAGATCAGTGTTCCTGAGCACAGGAATACTGAGGGAAAATTCTCTGGGACTGGTTCATGCGAGGCACAGCAGGACAAACTGGAGGCTGAAATGAGCTTGTTAGCACTCACCGACTCTTTTGACTCACTCTCAACCAAAAGCAATAATCTGGCGATAGCTGGAATACAGTAGGCTACTAGAGTTAATCCATCCATGAGAGTGTTAATGGCAATGACTGCCTCTCAGCTGCCTAAAATCGCCTGACGTTAGTCGGAACAGAACTGCACGGTTGTTCCGACCATGAGACATTTGATATTGCTATCGGACCAATATGGATTTGTAAATGAAATAATCTGTGGATAAATAATAGGCCTATAGGTGTTGCCTTGTCTATGAGAGGGTGTCTTGGGTGAGAAACAGTGATGAGTTCAGATCTGTGCTCTCCAAAGCAACAATCAGTGTCTCTCTTAGCATACGAAGCTAGAGTCAGTGTACAAACTTATCGTTTAAAGCCGAAATAAAGGACAAAAATGTGTGCGAATGAGGCTGTTTATAATAATATAATGGAGAAGACAGTAAAAAGTAGCAGAAAGTACTGACCTATTGCTCTGCCTGGGCTGTAAAGGAATGCTATCAAGCTGTCCGCCTGACAGAAAGATGCTGCTTGATTGGGTGTCTTTGGTTACAAAGGAACCTTCTTATCACCGTTGAACTTTTTTTTTTTTTATGTATTCTGTGTATCATGGATCATAATGGAAAAGGAAGTCTGTGAAAAGCAGGAAAGAACCTTTGTGTATGAGTGATATATTCATTGCACTCCTGAGCTTTGCCGTACAAATTTGCCCCAGGTACCAGAACGTTTTGTAGGTTTTCTCTGTCATAGAAGCTTCTTGACTGGTCTTGCCTTTGCTTTTTATACCCTACTTTTTAAAGCCAGGGGAGAGAGAAGGCATTACCTTTTAAAGTGCCAGTTACTGACCGCATTGTTTCATCTGGAATGTAATGAGTCTTGTTGGTGGGGTGCTAACCATTTGACTGCTGTTATTAACCACAACTGAATTAAATCGCCTTGATTTGGTTGAATTAAAATCTATATGCATCCGTCGCACCAACGTGACAAACTACAGTATATCCCACCTTAGTAGTCACTCTTGTTTTCCTTGTTGCAGCTGATAATAATGTCCCGGAAGGCACGGCTTATATACTCTCACACTTATGAAAAGCCAGTTGAAGTTTGGCTTCTATTAGAGACCGATGTGTGGACTTTCAGCTGCATTTAACACCTCCTGCGTTACAACTTAATCGGAGGAATCGATTCAGCTCTTCACTTTCAGGCTTCTGTACTCATTCTTAGCTGAATGGAATTGTCTTTCGCTAACTGGAATAGAGCACTAGAGCTGTTCCGACTAATCATAAGAGGGTTAATGGTAACAGTAGAAAAACACAGGCTCCCATGACACACATACACATCTTGATAAATTTATCTGGAGTTATCTGAAATAAAATACTAGAGTTGTGCAGACCATGAGGGAGTTAAAAGCACATCTGCATCCACCAACAGAACAACAGCAATAACGCCAACAGGTCCAGCATTACCAACGGCAGCAAAGACAAGCCACACAAGAGGACGGCATTAAATAATTTTGCCCAACATTTCGGCTCAGTTAATCGCTCAAGTCTGCTGGCGAAAATTTTCAAAAAAAGTTTTATTTCTGTTTGAGTTTCTAAAGACGAGAAAGCGCCGCCCAGAAAAAAAAAGAAAAAAAAAAGAAATTCGGCTAAAAAGAAGTATAAAAGAACGTCAAGTTGAGTTGATAGGGTTTTTGTTAGAATATTCAGTTTTTGTGCTTAATTTTAGTTTAGGGCACGAGAATGTCTTAAGCCGCTTTCATGCCTACACACGTACACTATTATAAGCTCACAGTAACACACACATATACATTTATACACAAATTCAAACTCGTATACTTTAATACATACACATATGGTGCATGTCATATTTCCCACATATACACTCATATAGCCTGCACATGAAACTGCACAAGCAGTCAGAGTAAACCCTATCCATGGATGCCAATGCATACACATACAGAAACAGACGCAAAAGAAAAGTAAGTACATACAGAGCATTTCCACAAGAGCAACACCTTAATCAAAGACGCATTCATACATACGGTACCCAGTCACTAACATAATTACATCTGTTCACCATTCATAAAGGCATGCAGACAAATATGAGTCCTATATGACCCACTCTTTCCGCGCACACACACACACACACACACACACACACACACACACACACACACACACACACACACACACACACACACACACACAACCTATACCTGCCGAGTCTCAAAGCAATTCCATCCCAGCTCACATATCACTCCACATATTCTCTTGTATATGACACACAAACTCACTCACCTTACCTAACCTACATGCCAAGACAAACTCACACACACACACACACACACACACACACACACACACACACACACACACACACACACACACACACACACACACACACACACACACACACACACACACACAGCCACGCATAGAGGTCCATACAGCCACATCCACGCACACACACGCACACGGCACACACCGAGTCACTCAGGCGAGCTAATGGCCATCATCGGAAGCAGTTTTGGAAAATTCACTGTAGCCACACAGCTGTACACTGCTGGCGCTACACACACACACACACACACACACACACACACACACACACACACACACACACACAGGGGGAGGGAAATAGAACAGGAAGGCGATGGGAGAGAGGAGGGTAAGTCCCCGTCTGTAATTTCCGAACTGACTTTATTGTATTTTCGTGCCTACAGTCCTGAGTAAGTGAGACTGATTGCATATCCAGAATCACGACTCTCTTTCTCACCACTCTTGCACGCCTGTTTTATTTTTATCGATATTCAGCTCTTTTCGTTATTATACTTTCTCTAGGTTTCTGTTCACGATCTCTCTCTCTCTCTCTCTCTCTCTCTCTCTCTCTCTCGTCAGTTTTATTTATGGTATATTTTTCCCCTTTGTTAACTACTGTCCATTTTTTCTCTCGTCACTTTAACTTCTATAATTTTCCCCCCCAATTTTAACTTCAGGTGTCTCCTCTCTTCTGCTTCCGTCTCAGCCTTCTTTTTTTTTTCCTTGTCTCTTGTCTTCCTCCATTCTCCATTTTCTGTTTCTCTCCTCTCATTTCATTTTTAGTGTCTCCATTTCTCTTCTCAATTTCCTTCGATTAGGTTGCTTTAATCTCTTATTATTTTTGTCTCTTACTCCTATATTTCTTCTTTTTTCTTGTGCACTCTTGATATTGAAAAAAATGAAAAAAACTTCCCTTTGCCTCCCCTTCTTCATAAACTCTTCCCCTGCCATTTATGCACCCGCGCCATTCCTCCTTGCTCCTCCCCAATACCAAGTCCCTCTCCTCTCATGTGCCTTCTCTCATCCTTTAGTTCATCTCCTTCCATTTTTTCATTCATGTCTTCCTCTTCTTTCTTCTGCTCCAGTTCCTGTGCTCCCCTCCCTCCTCTTTTTTTTCCATCTTCCCTTATTTTAATAGCATCCTAATCCCTTCCTCTCCCTTCTCTTGCCAATTCAAGCTTTTCCCTCCTCTTCCAGTTTTCCTTTCTTCTCTCGTTTCCCTTTCCCATTTCCTTTTCATTCATGTCACTTCCTCCTGTCCTTGAGGTCTCTAAATTTCCCCGTTTTTCAGTTCCTCCCTTCTTCCTCTTTCCTCTCATCCTTTTTGTTGTTCTCCTCCCTTCCCACTACTCCCTTCATCATTACCTCTCCTCTTACCTCTTCTCCTTTTTCTATTCTATGAACGCTATTCCCTCCATTCCCTTAGCTGTCTTCCATACACTTCTTCCTCTTCTCTCTTCTTTTTCAGTTTCCTTTTCTCCATACCTCTTTTCAGTCTTCTCCTCTTCTCTTCTCCTATTCACCACCCATCTTTCGTTTCTCACTTCCTTTATGATTTCGTTCCTCTCTTCTTCCACCTCTCCTCTTCTTTTCCCTCCTCTCCTTCCTCCTCTCCTCTTCTTTTCCCTCCTCTCCTTCCTCCTCATCTACGTGGGCTCCTGTGTGACGTGTTATTTACCCATATAGATGTTGAACCAAGGCGGCCAAACTTTACAAGGAGCAAAGTTAGTGGCAGAGAAAATTGTGGTTTTCTTTAACGCCAAACTTTGTTGATAAAATTAAACCTTTTCGAGTGACCTCCTGCAGAGAGAGAGAGAGAGAGGGGGGGGGGGGAATCAAATCAGCAACTGAACGAGAAAATCTTATACCACAGCTTTCATCCCGCCCACGGACTAAGCTCACACGAATAAATTAGCCCCCAGTAAATCACCGCAAAAACAAATTGCCTTAAACTCTAAAAAGGATCGAGACCCACGCCTTTAACCCCTTCACTGCCATGACTTTATTATTTTTCCTATCACTGGATCATTTTATTCAGCTGGAGAGGAGCTTCTGAAAATGCTGCATTAGATATACTGTAGTTTTCCTTTTCTACTTCACTGCTCAGATCTCCTCATTTCTGATGATATTGGCGTCCTGAGGCGAAAAAGACACCTGTTTAGGGTCGTCTGTGTTACTACGAGGGGTGATTAGAAAGAAATGACAGTGAGTCCATGAACTTTTATTAGCATGAAGAACTATCAAACTATGACTCACATTCCTTCAAAGTACTCCCCTCCAACATCTATGCAGCGTTCCATTCTCTTTCTCCACTTCATGAAGCAAGCGTGGTACTCTGAAGACGGTATACTTCGGAGTTCTGAATTGACGGTCCGTGCCAAGTCTTGGATGCGATGAAATTGCTTCCCAGCGATGGCAGATTTAATTTTTGGAAACAACCAAAAGTCACAGGGAGCCAGGTCAGGGGAGTAGGGTGGGTGGGGGAGCAGAGTTATACCTTGTTGTTCTAGGTACTGCATAGTGAGGCGAGCTTTGTGGGGTGCAGCATTGTCGTGGTGCAGCAAAAGGCGAGACCGACGGCGGGTTGGTGCGGTGTTGGCCTTGTGTTCCAAGACTTGTGGAAGGACCTGGTCTGTGTAGTATTGGGCTCTGATAGTGGACTTTTCAGGCATCACATCCACGCATATTGGTCCTTGAGAATTGAAAAAGATGGTGAAAAGGCGCTTCCGGGTGCGAAATCCTTCCTTCAAAATCTGAGGTTGAGGGTCTTCATCGCCCAACCACACCATGTTTGACTGCTTGTCACGGGTTGTGAAGAATGAAATCCAACACTCATCTCCAGTAGCAACATCTGAGAACCGTTTTGGACCATTTGGTTCAAATTCAGCAAGCCAGACACGACAAATCCTCACCCGTTCAGCCTTTTGCTCATCGGTCAACAAATGGGGTATCCATCGACAACACTTCTTCCTCAGGTGTAATTGTTCATGCACGATGTCATATGCACTCCCATAACTGATATCAAGCTCCAAGGCTAAGAACCTAAGAGTTACAGTTGGATCCTTGTCAATGATGGACCGTGCACGGACAGTTGTTGCCTCGGTCACGGATGTCCGGGCGCGTCCAGAGCATTGTTCATCTTTCAATTCAGTTTTTCCTGCTGTGAAAGCACGAATCCAGTGGGAAACAGTTTCCAGGGAAGAAGTAGTGTCTGGATAAACTTGTAATAATTCCCCTCGAATCTCTGTTGCTTTCTTTCCCAGTTTCCACCTCGTAAAAATGTGGAACCTGCAGCCTTCTTTCGAGTAATCCATGTTTCTGGCCAGAGAGCAAAAACAAGAGTGAAGCATTCACTCACAACAATAAAACAAGAAAAGTCAGGCATACGGCGACAAGTTCAAACTCATAAGGACAGGCAACTCTGCACTCTCCTTGCTCCCCTATCTCCCATCATTCAAGGTTTTCATGTTATAGCACGAACTGTCATTACTTTCTGATCACCCTTCGTAGTCACTTCCTAACCCTTTCAACACACTGACATACACGTTTGACAGCAACATCCAAAATCACACAACTTACGACATGCAGCATTGAACGGATAAAAGAAGATGTGCAAGGGAGCCTCCAAAGACCAAGAGAATTCAATCCATCGTCAATCCTGGAATAAGAGAAGATAAATATTTAGTTCCAGTGATCCTCTTGGAAATTAAAATGTAACTGGCAGAGCCTGAAGATTATCCCGGAAATAATTAGCCTAAGTAAGGAAACAGAATTTGGGGTCAGTCCTAGAAATGCAATGGACGATGAAATATTGCAAGTTCATCCTGGATTTGCAATGACTGGTGAAAATTAATGATTCAAGTCCTTCCTGGGAAAAAAAAGAAAACGAATGATTCACTGTGATGATGCTCTGCCGCTGCTGCTGATGATGATGATGAGCATTATTATTATTATTATTATTATTATTATATGATGATGAGCATTATTAATATGTATTATTAGTATTACTATTATTATTATTATTATTATTATTTTTATTATTATTATTATTATTACCGTATTATTTTGTTTGCTTATGCTTGCTACCACCTGCCTTTTTTTTTTTTTTTTTTCCAAATGGAGATCTGGAAGTTCTCTTTTAGTGGCGGGGTTAATGTGGGCTGTATCTCACCTCTCCTGATCTGTGTTAAGTCGTCTACATGTAGCAAGAAAAAGGTATCGGGAAGTCATCGCAGTGGAAGGATTAAGGGCTCTCTTTGTAATGAAAAAAACTCGATGGTTAACCTTTTCAGTCCAATGACGTAAGTGTTTTTATACTCATGCACCATTCAGGCAGTTTAATAGTCTTAGCGGGAATTTCTCTCTCTCTCTCTCTCTCTCTCTCTCTCTCTTTCAACATGAGGGACACCTTGGGACACCGCCTCCGTAATTCTCTTCACTCCCGAGGCGCTCTCCTAAGTTGAGTAAAATCTTAAGTAAACAACAAAAATAAGTAGAATAAATACGTCATCATGGTGAAGACGGTGGTGATCACAATTAATGCCCCTCAAAAAAAAAAAAAAAAAATGAGACGCGCTTTTACGATCGATACTAAAAAAAATTACGAAAAGGGGTGTGCTGTTCATAAGGTAGTACTGAAATTATTGTGAAGCAGTTTATCAAAATGTAGTCTTGAACTAAAATGGGAGATGCAGAATCTAACAGTTAATTCTGGTTTAAAAACGAGGTGACAAGCTCCAGTGCTAATCCTGGAAACAAACGCAGACTCAGTGTTTTTAAATCCACCCTGGAAATGAAAACGGACACCAATGTTAATCGTGGAAATAAAAACTTGGCAAATCGCTTCTCGGTTTATTCTGCAAATACACTGAACACAGTTTCAGGAAGTTCATCCTAGAAAGGTAAAATGCACTCCATTGTTAATCTTAGAAACAAAAGCTGGACATATCGCTTCTTGGGTCATCCGCAACAATAAACAAGAAAAAAAAATGCATTCTAGGCAATACAAACGCACTCCAAGGTTAATCCTGGATATAAAAACGCGATCTGAGTTTAACCCTGGAAACATAAACGGAAGATATTGTTCCGAAGTTTATTTTGAAAATAAAACGGTGCTCGAAGGTTAATCCTTGAAATAATAACGCGCTCCAAGGCTTCCCCTGAAATAAAAAAAAGTGTAGACGCGCCGTTCTGTGGTTTTAGAGTTTAACATGAATAACACCAGAGAGAAATACAATTATGTGCACGTATTAACCCCCTCATTTTATCTTCTCGTCGCGTTTTTTATTTCAGTTAACGCTGTACGATATTGTTAAGTTAAGGAATAGTGTTAATACGTGTACCACTTGCTCTCTCAAGGCCGGGACAGCCTCACGTATTTATCGCGGGTAACCCAATAGCGGGTACGCGATATTATTCCGGTGAGTGAGCCACAGGAGCACAATAATATAAAGGAACGATTGAGTGACGTAAGTGTATTCGCCGAGTGTTCGATGGACAGTGTTTGGTTTTATAAGGCTCCTTCTATACCGTGATGCTATTTTATTTTATTTTATTTTATTATTATTATTATTATTATTATTATTGGATTCTAGCTACCACCAGACGATATTACTCTTCATATCAGAGATCCTTCAGAGAGATGACACCTTTACTGTCCTTACATTCTTACCTCCAGAATTTGAAAATTGAAAGTTCCGGAAGATATTTGATAATTAAGGGATTGTGTGATATAACGCTCCTAGGAGGGGTACCTGGGTAACACAGGGCTGCCCTCGGCGGCTCCATACAGCCCCCAAATGGTCTGGGGTTGTGTTATATAAGAGTACCAACAATAGTACCCAGCGTTGTCTAGGGCGGCCCCCCGGGGGTTCCATACGGTCTGAAAGTTGGTCCAGGTGGAGGTCAGTCACAGTAAAAAATTCATCTTTCCTGGGTAATGAAAAAACTCTGAACGTGCATTGACAACACACACACACACACACACACACACACACACACACACACACACACACACAGGTCTTTATAGTTCTTTATATATCAGCTAGAGGCTATATGAATGTAACAGTCTATTAATACTTTCCCGGGCACGGGTTTCTCTCGGTTGAATAAAATCGCCTAGCGGTAGGTGGAATAAATATATATGTCCTAGTGTGTGTGTGTGTGTGTGTGTGTGTGTGTGTGTGTGTGTGTGTGTGTGTGTGTGTGTGTGTGTGTGCACCAGATGTGTACTGGCCTTATCGTAAGCATATTCAATTGCGATCAATACTTTCTATATTTTTGTGATTCCGAATTAATGAAGCCAGATCGCAAACCTCTACGTAACCGCACCTGGGCAACGTTACCTTTGAAACAAGACTGTAGCTGGTGTAAAGGTACTATTGATCGCTAGTGTACGTTTCCCCGGTAATTCACTTTGATCACATGCACACTGAGTAACCTTGAATTTTCAGGGCAAAAAAAATATAGTTAAAAAAGAAAAAGGAATAACGGTTGATAGCCCACGCGTGTATAATTCAGCCTTAGTCTAAATATGTGAGCGGCCCACGGGAGCGAGTGGGTGTGAGTGGCATAATGAGAGAGAGAGAGAGAGAGAGAGAGAGAGAGAGAAGAATGTTTAAGGTGAACTGAAACTGTGTGTGTTTGTTAGAGAGAGAGAGAGGAGAATGTGTTTAAGGTGAACTGAAACTGTGTGTGTTTGTTAGAGAGAGAGAGAGAGAGAGAGAGAGAGAGAGATTTATTGCGTTTACGCCTGGCTTTATTACGCATTTTACATTGCTCGTGTGTCTTCATCCATTTACCTCCTTATTTATGTTTTGTTTTTTTCTTTTTTTATCTCAGTTGCCTCACGCCATATTGTAGTCTACTGCTAGCATACGGAAAAAAGAAAAGAACGTTACCTCCGTCAAGGAAGCCGAATGAGTATCTGTCTGTCCGTTAGCAACATAATTGAATATCTGTTACATGGAATGGCATCAGCTTTGGAGTTAAGATTAAGGACCATTAGATAAACAAGCGATTATTTTTTAGCAGGTATGTCAATGGTCGAAAGGTGGGTGGATTTACCTTGGTGGAGGCGTGCACTGAATTCTCTTGTTTTTAGTATTTGCTGCTAACATATTATTTTATTTAACTTAGGATAGCCCTTCAAAGCACGGTGGGTTAATTAAGTATATTTCTGATTCCTCCATTTCGAAGCAACTGTCACAGACTTAATGAAACAGTTTGGAACCAGCAAGAATATGATGCAAGAAACGTCATTGTAATTAAGTAGTCATTAGCAATTTGTCATTTCATTTTCATCCACCTCTCTGTATGTACTGCTTGACTTCCTTTTGTTAATTCCCGCTAAAATTATAAAAGTACAAACCCCAGGTAAAGTTAGTTAAGGCTTGAGATCCCTGGATACACTACGTTAAGCCGCTTGAATCCGGTGCTGAATTTTTAGATGCGGGAGGATCTCAAAAGGTCCGGACCGTCTGTCTCTCAGTCACGTCTTTTGGGCGTGAGATTCTTCCTTTCATAGATATTAGCGAGTTTAACGAAGCCCCATATTTTGGTCCTGATGCAATCCTATGTCCCATCCTCATCTACCATTCTGTACATGCCCTTTCACTAATGTGGCTTCAATGCAAGACTGCTAATTTGGCTTAAATGCAAGACTTTGTTCTATCGTCATCATAAATTCGTTCACTAGTATCATTGCTGTTATTCATTCCATCCCCACCAACTTTCCAGCATACACTTTTCCATAATTATTATTCCGACCCAGCTACTGCTTTGTGTCCCATCCTCGTTTACAGTTCCGCATCTACTTTTCCACTAGATTTGAGGTGCTTGTAACTTCAGTCTTTCGTTCCGGCTTCATCCGTCCATTAAGCTATATCCCTTGACTGTTATTTAACTAACTTGTGCGTAGTTCATAATTCTGTCCATACCTACCTTTCTGATGATACTCTTCTCTTTTGTTTTGGTAATGCAGCAGATCGCCATTCCATCTATAATCACTCAAGCGTTTACTGTAACTATAAGCTTTTACAGTTCATACGAGGTCCCCTGTAGACAGGTTATCCCTCGGATCAAGAGTGACAGAAAAAAAAAATAAATAAAATCTTTCTCATACTAAAGAAGTACTGCAGTACTTGGGAAGGGGTGTCTGAAGTGAGTGATGCATATGAAAAACAAAGTGTTGTGATGGCTATATTTGTGTTTATATGGCATCAGTGTGAAATGACATCGTGCAGAGTATAAGAAAGTACACAATTTCATCATGCACTCAAAATGTACCCTGCGGCTTGGGTTTCCGTCTCTACGTAGGGCACATATACTGTACCGGTATGTCGCGTGAAGGTCTGACTACAACCATAGCCGCTGTTGCTCCCCCGCTTGTTCACTTTCACGTTATTTCCTCATCTACTGCTGTCCATCAGTCTACGCAAATATACATCTGTTTGTTTTGTCGTAACTGCCCATAAAGTCCATTAACTGATTTTCTCTGTTCGTAAACCTCTCCATTCACTTTCACTGAAAAACACATATACCGTAATCTTACGCTATTAATTCTTAACACCATCGATCCAAAGACGCACTGCAATGTTCATGATATTCTTGCTGTTACGGGACGATTAAATTTAGCTTGGGAGAGCACACTTATAGTGACTGGGCCACTGGAGGTGATGATAAACCCCACTAGTTCGAAAAATCTTACCCGAGATGAAGAAAGTCGCCTTGAGATATGAAGAGTAAAATGACAAATACGTTATTGTACGCAGTGAACAGTTTAGCCACGTCTGTCCAGTGACGTACGGTATCTTTCATTTTATTCTTGCTACCTATAAACACTTTTATTTAGCTCTGAAGAGATTTTCCTAACTTAAAAGGTTAACTATAGCTTTCAGGTACGTCTTCACTATAAGAGGTTTTCCTAAAGCTGAATTACATCGTCAAAAGGTAGGAAGGATAAACCAATAAAACGTGTCACTGGACTGAAGGGCTAACAATGCATATAGATGCACTTATTGCAGTCCTCCTTACTTCTCTGATCCGCAAGTACAGAACTCTTGGACATTTTTCCGAGAAAATTGTAGGACACCAAAAATCGGAATACTGGATATCGGAAGCCACTGATCATTGTATCGCCATTTATCATAAGGAAGTGAGTCGAAGTTTACAATCGCATATGTAGACTAAGGAAACCTGCTCCCCATATCATACCACACTGTAATACCTTCTGACATTCACATCCCTGAGACACCACCACATCTCAAGTGTACCTTCAGGGACAGATTTTCACACAAAGGGCATGTGCTTTAGTTTACTTGCTGACGCACTATATCAAAGAGAATCATAGGTGGGTAATGTTTGCCAGAGGAGAAATTTGAAAAGTAAATGAAATGAAAATTATGAAAGCTTTGGTCCCCGAGTGTATGAAAGCAATCAAAAGAACATCAACAAGTGCATGAAAATATTGTTTGTTATGCTTAAGAGTTTTGGGGTTTACCATGTTGCTAAAATTTAATGTCGAATTTGCGGTTACTCGGCTAGATACATTTTCCACCGGTACTGTAAAATACTAACAGTTAACAATTGACAGAGGGAAGCCTGAACAATGACAAAACAAAGGACAGGCGCTGGCTAGAACAGCAATAACAACAAGAGGAAGAGTCATCTATCACGTTCCAATATTCCCCAACTTTTATCCTGTCCTCTCTCTCTCTCTCTCTCTCTCTCTCTCTCTCTCTCTCTCTCTCTCTCTCTCTCTCTCTCTCTCTCTCTCTCTCTCTCTCTCTCTCTCTCTTTCTTTCTCTCTCTCTCAATGGATGAGAAAAGACATCATATCTCTCAACAGATGTTGTTCTCTATACTATACTTATTTATAACGTAAAACAGGGCGTGAGTGTATAGACAATAACACATACTACATTGTAGGTCGTCTTGTATTTTGTTGGCTTTCTCATATGTTGTGGATAACAGCATAGTATTACACATTAAATACCTTTATATACCGTCCATGCTCCCTACTGGTTCTGATTGGCTATAAAAACATTCTTGACACATTATAACATCAACAGCTTTGGCCGTTCCACATCTGTCCAACAAAGCTTACACTGGGGTTGAGGGGGGGACGGTGGATGTACGGTGTTCCATCTAACTTACTTCCTTTTCTCCATCAGTTTCCTTCCCTCTTTGCTGTCATTTTATTCCCCTCTTGCCTTTTCCACCTCCTCTTCTCTCATCCTTTCCCTTCCCACTTTCCTTTGTTCTCCGCCCTCCTTTGCGCTGTCCCTCTAACCTCCCCCCTCTCTCTCTCTCCTCTTCTCTCTCCTTTAACCATACCCTCTTCTCTCTCCCTCTTTCCTCCCTTCACTCCACGTTTGTACCTCTGTTCATTATCTTCCCCCTCCCATTTCCTTTTATTTTTTTCTTTTCTTTCATTCTTTTCCTATCATTGTTTCCCTTTCCTCCCCGTTGTGTCTGTATTCTTCCTTTTGCCTCCCCTCTCTTGTCTCTCCCCCTCTTCCTTCCTCGTCTTCCCTTTCTCTCTCTACCACTCTCTGTCCCTACCGCCCTCCTCTCATTCCCTCTCCTCCATTTCTTTTCTGATCCATTTCCTCTCTCTCCTATGTTCCCGCCTCTTTCTCCTCCAGCCCTCTCCCTTCTTCTTTTCTCCATTCATCTTATCCATTTGTCCTCTCTCTTTTTCCCTTTCCTCCTCCACCTCCATTACTCATCTTTCTCTCTCTTCCCTCTCCAGCTCTCCCCTTTTCTTCCTTCTCTTCTTCCTCCTCTTTTCCTCTTGTCTTCTCGTCCTCAGTTTCTCTTCCCCTATCTCCCGTCACATCGCACTACCTCCTCTCTTCACCTCCGTCCTATTCTACTATGCTTTGAACCTCCTCACCCATCCCTTTCCTTTCTCCTCTTTCTCCCTCACTACGGTATCTCTCCCTCTGTCGTCCCGTTCCTCTCTGTTCCCAGTCTCCTCTTATTAGTTTCCTGTCCCCTCTTCCCCTTCTCTCTCTCCCCTTCCCCTTTCTCTTTCTATTGTCATGTCTCCCTCTCTCCTCCCTTTCTTTTCACCCTCCCCCAC
>NC_137054.1:2222322-2242322 GCF_032717465.1 Coenobita brevimanus
CGTTCAGATTTTTTTTTTTTTTTTTATGGAGAACCAGAGACCAGAAGCACACATGACTGTTCCCTCCATTAAAAAAAATAAGGGAGCCACATTCAAGGTCGGTTCGTTTCGAGATGTCTGGACACACTGCGTTTAAAAGACTGGAGGTCTTACGCAATAGGAAATACAGACAGAGGAAGACAGTTCCAGAGCTGACCTGTTGCAAACATGGACTAGGAGTAACGGTTAACCTTTGCATTAAAGAGTTAGACAGAAGAGGAATGAGAATTTGCTGCTAGACGGGTGTTATGCTCCCGCCGTAGTAGTGGAGGGATGCAAACAGACAGTTCAGAGGAGCAGTGACCATTGAAGTAGCGATTAAAAAAAAAAAAAATGAAGATGCAGTAGTGCGGCGATGAGACAGAGGTTGAAGGAAGACCGTAGGAGGAGAAGAGTTAATGAGACGCAAAGCCTTTGAGTCCACCATGTTGAGAAGAGCTGCAAGTGAAGGAGCCTCCCCACACATGAGAGTTGCACTTTACATAGGGGCGAATAAAACCTCTGTATAAAGTCAACAACTGTGCAGGGGTAAAGAAAGGCGCAGAGGGCTTAGCACACCTAATCTCATGGAAGTAATTTCACAAGAGAGGTAATATGATCATTCCGAGATATATCCCGAGATAATGAAACCCTAAGTATGTTCAAAGATGATTCAGGTCTGAGTTGGGTATTGTTAAAAATTAGAAGATTCTACCGCTAAGGATTTTGACGTGTCGAGAACGGCGGAATGGGGCTGCGGTGAAGAGTACAATCAAAAACGTAGGTAGGAGAAGGGGTCAAGGAAGATATGAATGAGGAGGAGGAGAGGTGAGGGTGAGAAATCAGAAAGGAGAAGAATGAAGGGATGAGAAAAGTGGTGAAAGGAGTGAGGAAGGGTAAAGGAAAGGAAGAAGGGTGAAGAGTAAGGAAGAGGAGGGAGGCAGGATGAGGAGTAGCGACTGAGGAGGAGGAGAGTTAGGGGTGAGGAAGGAGGAGGATGTGGGTAAGGAGAGAGGAAGGAGTAGGAGGAGGAGGGATGAGGAAGAAGGTAAGGAAGTAGTAGGGGAGGGTGAGGCAGAGAACGACCATAAACAAGAGTGGGAGGTGAGAGGTGGGGGTAGGAGTTCGAGGTGGGGTGGGGATGGGGGTGAGGGTGGGGGTGGTTAGGGAAGATACGGATTCCTAATTGAATTCCCACCAATTAACTCAAAATCCGCCCCTTTCCCCTACTCCAGCCACTCAAAAAAATAAAGGAAAAACGCAAAAAATCCTCTGCTGTGAAGGACTGGACTGACCTCTTGACAGTGAGAGCTGAAGAGGAAGGAGGAAGGGTATGGAAGAAGGGTGAGGAGAAGGGGTATGGAAGAGAAATGAGAAGGGATGAGGAGAGGGAATGAGGTGGAGGTATGGGGATGAGGGATGAGGAGGAAGGGTGAGAGGTATGGAGGAAAGGTGAGAGGTATGAAAGAGAGTTGAGAGGTATGGAGGAGGGGTGAGCAGGAATGAGGAGGAGGAGGAAGAGAATTGGAGAGAAAGTGAGAGGTATGGAGTGAGAAATATGGAGGAGGAGTGTCAGGCATGGAAGAGAGGGGCAAGGATGTGGGGTGAGGAGGAGTGATAAGGAGAAGGGGCAAGGTGAAGAGAGGGAGAAAAATGGAGGAGGGGTGCAGAGGAAAGGTGAGGAGGAGGAACGAGGGGAAGGGGTGAGGAATGAAGGGAGATGAAAAGGAGGGGGGAAACAAAAACATGGGCATTCATAAACCTGAGAGGTGGGTGGGGGGGAAAAAAGGGAGGGGGGGGGGAGACGAGACGGACCCTTGACCAAATTCCCACCACTTGACTCAAACTACCAACCTCTCCGAACACACGAAAAAAAAAAAACTAAGAAAAAGCGACTCTCTCTCTCTCTCTCTCTCTCTCTCTCTCGGGTGAAAAAACTGCTGTAAGGCTGAGAAAGGCTGGAGTGACCCTGGGTAGGACTCCCAATTACTCAGTGCTTCGCGTTTAGTTGCCGCTTTCACTACTTTGATGTTCACGCCAGAGAGCAGGCCAGAGGAAAGGAGAAAAGAGAAGAGGAGGAAAGAAGAATAGGAATTGAGAGAAAGAACGAGAGGGTAGGTATGGGATACGTGCAAGATAGGACAGGCCAAGAAAGCGAGAAAAAAAAATGGGAAGGGAATGGGAAGGGAATGGGAAGGTAGGTGCTTGAAAGAAGGACAGGGCAAAGCGAGACAGTGATCGCTTACTTTCGAAATCCGGTATGACTACATTTAGAGCCAGGAACAAATCAGCTAAAAAGTCAAATTATATTATTGTGTCCAGCTTTACATAATAGTTTATACGAAATACAGATAACAGGAGGGCCACTTTTACTGTAAAGGAAGAAGTGTAAATAATACAGTACGACCATTAAGAAACCGTCACAGCTAATCAGTCTCACATCTCTCAGTCCTCAGCGTGAACGTCATCTTGAGAAACGACACATAGTCTGTTAACTTCTGTTGCGTTGGAAGTTATCTAATCAGATTAGTTTTAGCCATAATGCTGTACCGCAACTTATTTCTGTGTCCCTCTATGCGAACAAGAGCTCAGTGTGTTCCTTTGTTTGTGTTTCATCTTTTGCCTTTGAGCTCCATTGAAAATATACATGATGATTCGATGAATTCTGGGCGGGATGGCAAAGGAACTAACACAAAACAACTGGATAATACTTGTTTCCTGACGGCTTTCTTCCCTTTAATGAATCAGGGGAGGAGACACAAAAGATGAGGGTGGAACTCAACAGGGAAAGTTTGAAGTTTGCACTGAAAACTATTATATGAGAAAAGAAATTATAGTTGCCAAAAGGGTTCAGCTTTTTTTTCCCAGTTAAAAAGCAGTTGAGAAACAATGATATATTGAAGAATACACAGTGAACACGAAAAGGTTGGAATGGTATGGTGAGTCATTAGTAAACAAAAGAACATCAGTACAACATAACCCAATCAGACTGAAGTTTATAAATATTCCGCTACTTTACTCTACCCTAATCTATCCCAACTCCAGACTAATCACCCAAACAAACAAGCTTCCCCTACTCTACTTGCACAGTCAAAGCCGCCCTAAAGTTCTACACTAATCTAAGCCAACTTGAAATATTCCGCTCCTCTAGCATATCTACGCGACTGAATTAATCTTAAACGCCAGCCTAACAAAAGATTACTTTCCTTTACCCAATCTGCTCGTCGTCACCCATCCTAAAAACCTACTCAAATCCAAGCCAACCGGACAAAAAATTCGTCGACTCTACCCTGTCTACCCAACCAGACGCATCCTAAAAAATCCAAGCCATCCGAACAAAATATTTCCTAACGCTACCCTGTCCTGTTCAAAGCTAACCAACCCAGCTCAGATTGATTCCACTCTGCCAAACCCATCTTAAAATCCTACTCTAATTTAAGCCAGCCTAATGAAAGATTCCCCTACTCTACCCTATCATAGCCCAAGGTAAGCCAACCGAGGCCTTTACGTAATTTGAGGCTAGAGTGAGGGGTTGTGAGAGGCCAAATAAAGCCCGAGGAACGAGGCCAGAGTGGAGGGCGAGATCAAAAGACGGACAGCGGCAGGGGAAACTTTAACTTGTGCTGGTGCTGCTGCGTCAAGAAGGGCGGAAGAGGGGGAGAGAGAAAATGTGTGTGTGTGTGTGTGTGTGTGTGTGTGTGTGTGTGTGTGGAGAGAGAGAGAGAGAGTACATTATCATCATCCACGGCAAACGTTAACTTGTGTCGTGTACAGAATAAAAATTAGAAGAGTTAAGGTGGGGGGGGGGTAAAAAAATGAATCCACAATGAGAAAAAAATGGTTTGTGTGTGTGTGTGTGTGTTAGAGAGAGAGAGAGAGAGAGAGAGAGAGAGAGAGAGAGAGAGAGTACATCCTCGTCATCATCATCATCATCATCATCCCTCCTGGCAATGTGCGACTCGACTCCAGAGAACCGAAAAAGGAAAACAGAAAAGTTGGAGAAGCCATCACCAACACACGCAGTGCAATTGCAACTGCCGACACCTCCACCCACTCCACCACCACACCTCCACCCACTCCACCACCACACCTCCACCCACTCCGCCACCACACCTCCTCCACCACCACACCTCCACCCACTCCACCACCACACCTCCACCCACTCCACCACCACACCTCCACCCACTCCACCACCACACCTCCACCCACTCCACCACCACACCTCCACCCACTCCACCACCAGCCACTCCACCACCACACCTCCACCCACTCCACCACCACACCACCACCCACTCCACCACCACACCACCCACTGTACCACCCAGTGCACCACCACACCACCACCCACTCCACCACCACACCTCCACCCACTCCACCACCACACCACCACCCACTCCACCACCACCCACTCCACCACCACACCTCCACCACCACACCTCCACCCACTCCACCACCACACCTCCACCCACTCCACCACCACACCTCCACCCACTCCACCACCACACCTCCACCCACTCTACAACCACACCACCACCCACTCCACCACCACACCTCCACTCACTCCTCCACTCACTCCACCACCACACCTCCACCCACTGCACCACCACACCTCCACCCGCTGCACCACCACACCACTAATTTTTCTACTCATTCGCTCTCAGCATACCATCTGCTAGTTCGTCCGTGTACCTTGAAGCTCACATACACAGACCTTTTTCCTCACATTTTTTTTTTTAATACACCACCCAAGCACACTTCTTTTATCTGGTTAGCTTCCATTCTTTACAGTTTTCTCATACAGTACCGTTTCTTATTTCCTCTGCTTTATACACCTGAAATATTAATCACCAAATCCATCTCCATGACCCCTAATTTGACATACACTTGAACCAATGTCCCTTACCCTGATGAAAGTGTTGCTGTTAATAATCTTTTATCTTGTCCTCGTGCAATTTTGATGTAAAGTATCCTGTTTATAATCAGGCCATTCACTGCACCAACCAAATTAGTCCCTTGAGCCACAACACCTTTCTCTTCCAGTTCACATTTCCTACTTTTCTCTCCGTACTCCATGACCTTAAAAATATCGCACTCCTCAAAGCACTTCTCCCTTTAACCGCACATTACCCCCTGTCAAACATTTCCTTTTTTGAGGCCACGAATACTTTTACTGTATTTTGTTTTTATTCACCGTTGGACTTCCGCAAGTATTGACATTCAGCATTTTCCGAACTACTATATTCTTCAAAGATCGTTATTCCTGTTATGTAAATGGTGAGTTAAGTGGCATATTTAATTCCTCTGCTTCAAACAGTCGCCGTAAGGTAAGTATAACCGTCTAGATATAAAAGTGATAAAATAAGGGCATTATCGTGGTACAGTAAAAAGGTTGAAAGTGACATAGCATCAGTAACAGAGGTTATACAGATGCCGTAAAATATATATCGCTAATGAGGAGTTACAAAATGCCCAAAATCAATCCAAATATGAAATTTTAAAGTTATCCTAATTCCTTTTCCAGTACTTATATGGACTGGGGACATAAGGAAATTCAGAATGACTCTAGTACCATATTCGCAAAATACCGTACCATGAGCTTACTTTACACTATATTTAGTATTAAGTTTAACATTATGTTCACTCATACCGCCACCAAACACTTCATAACCAAACTAGAGAGATCATTAAAGCATGAACATTTAGTCAAAGGTAAAAATTCTGAAAACAATGAACAGCTTCGAAGATTTGTTTGTCGTAAATTTTGGTTAAGACTCTGTAATAAAAACACTTCCCCTAATACACTCACACGCTCTACTGTGCCGTCGGACTTTCGAAACTGCTTATAACATTAAAGAACATTATCAAAACTGAGGTGAAAGTGCAAGAAATCCCTTAAGTTTTGACGAACATTTATGCTGCAGCTCATTTGTGTATTAAAGAGTGCGGTCATCAACGATTCAAAGATGCCATATTTATTCTGTAATCACCATTTGTTTTAGCAATTACCGAGGAAAAGGGGGCTTGTCCACACCTTCTCATTAACTCAATAACTTTAAACACTACAGCCCTAATTGTTGATTGTTAAGTCGCCACACCTTTAGAGGAGACCCATACGCCAGTACGAGTACAAAGAGAAGCAGGATTTTATATCTACCCCTGGCCCTTGCCTTCCCTAGTAGTCTCCTTTTATTTCAGTTCCTATTAGTGTCCTTTTATTTCAGTTCCTATTAGTGTCCTTTTATTTCAGTTCCTATTAGTGTCCTTTTATTTCAGTTCCTATTAGTGTCCTTTTATTTCAGTCCCTATTAGTGTCCTTTTATTTCAGTCCCTATTAGTGTCCTTTTATTTCAGTCCCTATTAGTCTCATTTTATCCCAGTCCCTATTTGTCTCCTTTCATGACAGGGGGAGAATTACGACATGGGTATTATTACGACGTGGAAAACATTCTTTTTTGTACTGACCCCAGAAAAATCTGAAAGGAAAAATATCAGTAAAGTTGGACGACCACAAACTCACATTGACATCACCCCCAAAACATTATCAGTGTAACCCAGCCTTGTCAAGCGACCAGACAAGCACAAATGCAGATCCAGTTAACCTTCACGTGGGTGTGAGAGTAGATCTGCAAGCACACTCCCTCATCTCCCTCATTCCCTCCCCCCAACATCCCTCATTCCCTCCCCCCTCCCTCCCCCCAACGTCCCTCATTCCCTCCCCCCTCCCTCCATCATCCCTCTCCCCTCCTGAAACGATCGAAACGACCTTACAAATCTCGGGATATAACTACCGCGCATAATAATAATGACGGCGACACCACGACACAATTACCATAACTCCCAGGTAGCGATGCAAATAACCACAAATAACCCAAACAAAACAAAGTGGAGGCGCAACATTTGGGAAGTGGAATTCGATGGGCTGGGATGGAAATTAAACTTTTAAACAACAGTAAGAAAATAACGATTGGGAGGAGAAGAAGTCCACATCCCGCAGGTGGAAGGAAAAAAAAAAGTGCGAGAAAAAAGCATAAGTACCAAAAATTCTGGATAATATCTTTTCTCACTTAAGTTCCTCTCCAGGTAGCGACCCCCGGCACTTCACCTTACCTCAGATCCACAGGGGCCTGGGTACGGGAGGGCTAGGCAGTGTCCGCTTGGCTTTCCGTTGGGAAGGTGTCGCTGCAGCGCTCACCAACATTGCTCTAAAGGGGCTAAAACTTGCCTCTTTATTGACCGACACAATCTAGCACTTAATTTCTCTAGATAACCCGTAATTTCCCCCGATTCCCAGACCGTGACAGTGGAAGAAAAATAGCTGTGGATATTCGTAAACTTTCACACGAGTAAATTATTAAAAAAAAAAAAAAAAATGATAAACCAAAGTGTGAGGTGTGAAATGGGTTAGGTGATAAATTCTTGCGTGATGTGACGATATTTCCGAGACGATGATGTCCTGATGACGTCCTCAAATAGCCCCTGTCATTAACCTGGAAGCTAATTAACCCCCTGAGAAACGACAGAACGAAGCTGTATCATTAGTGACAGAAAAGAAAAAGAGAAAAATAAAGGAAGAGAAAAAGAACTAATTACCAGACTTTCCTTCTGTTTTCGTGAATGAAATGGGGCAAGTGAGCCAGGTGTGAGAAAGCTTAATTAACGGTAGAGTGGGAAAAAGTGAGAGAAAGAAGGAGAGAAAGGGAGACAGAGGATAAGCCCTGATTCGAGAAGTAAACAGGGCTGAATTTTTATAGAGGGAAGAAGTGTTTGTAAGTCAGTTTTCTCTAAGGTTTCGATGTGTGAAAAGAAGGAAACAGAATGAGAATCGTTTTCCTGTTGGTCCTAGCCGTTGTCCTCTCGCGTCCTGTTGGTGAGTACCTGTTTGCTCTGTAATTTAAACAGTAACTTTGATTAGCGTTTCTGTTTGTCGGTTGTTTTTAATCTTGGTACTGTGATTAATACTGTTTACTGTTACCTGAAGCTGCTGTTACCTATTGTTACTTTACTCTTTCATTATCTGTTGTTACATTATCTCTTCCGTTTGCTGCTGTTAAGGTACCTTTTGCTGTTACTACCTGTTGTTAGTTTACTCGTTTTACTTTGTTACTTTTACTAATGTAGTGTTACCTATTGATACCTTCCTTTAGTTTAACTTTAATAACCCGTGTTGCCTGTTACCTTAAGCAGCTGTTATCAGCATTTACTATAATTACTCGTGTTATCTAGTTCTTATTCACATTGTGTTACATGGTGTTCATACTATTACTCGTGTGTTACATGTCGTTACTGAAGGTATTCTTGATATTTGTTATTTCCTTTAGTCCTGCGTTACCTTTAGTTACCTTAGCTACCGTTTATCGTCTGATGTTTTTATTCCTTCGGCGTTACCGTTGTTGCTTTATGTACTTTTGTTACCATTTGCCGCTTTAGTTACTCTTGTTTACCCATTACTACTTAAATTGTGTTACCTGTTACGTAAATTAGGCTGTTCTTGTGTTTCCTTTTGTTATCATTTTGTTTCCTTCTTCTGTGTATGATTTTGTGTTTTCTGCTACAAAAAGATACTGTGACAGATTTATAACTCTGGTGTTACCTATCGTTACTCAAACATCTAGTTACCCGAGTTATTACCTGTTCATATCCTCTGTTATGTACGGAGCCTCAGTCAACCTGTTACATATGGTCACTTGATTAAGCTGTTGTTACATATTTTTACTTTATTTCTTTAGTAGTTATAGCTTCCTGAGCGATTGCCTTGCCTGTTATAACTCGATTATCGTCATTTTACCTGTTACCTACTGTTAAGTATTGGGTCTGCTGTTACCTGATATTACGTTACGCTATTGTTACCATCATTTTTACGGCACTACGGTACATTTTTTTTTTTTAACCTCATCAGGGGCGAGGGGAGCCTGGGTTAGGCCACTCAGTTCAGATATTTTATGCATGGGTGACCAGTCGCCTGTCCTTGAGAGGCATTGCATGAGCAGTAAACCTCAGTCTTTGCACCCTGAAGAGCCGGATCGGGTTGGAGCACCGTAACCCACTAAACCGCTTGATATCCATATGTTGTTTGTGTGGTTGCCACCCGACGCAGTAAATAGTTTCCTGGGTTACAACAAAAATGACTAGTTACTCAGTGTAGAGTCACTTATTTAAATTGATCGACTGTTACCAAATGTGACACCAGGCGATGCAGATGTTACCTGTATTGCCTATTACTAATCACTCCCTGTAGCTTTTTAGTAAGAATTAAAACTTCATTATCCGTGTTACCTAGACTTACCATACTTTATTACCAGTTCAGTCAGACTTGTTATTCTTAATTACGGTAGGTCTACTTATGTACACTTCTTCAGCCTGTTATTTACTAGTACCTAACTGACGTAATGTTGTTTTTTATTGGGTGTTACTGCCACAGCCTACATAATGTTATTCAGCTAGTCATTCCATATTTACCCCATCATCGACTCTAACTTAACCGGTCCACTGTTCCGTTGGTAACTAGAATATACTGTTGACATACATTGCCTGTTGATTTCTAATATTATCTCATTTACCTCGATAGCCTACCTGGCATTACTTTTTCAGCCCATGTTTACTTGTTATCGATTAGCCGCTGTTACCTAGAGTTAATTATTTACTGTTGTTATTCATTGATTTCTAGCGTTACTTATCAGTCCTCTCATACCTTCTACCCATTGTTCCACGTCACCAGCTGTTATCTTCCTTTTGTTACCTAATCCCTGTTGTTCCTAGTTAGCACACGATGCCGACTTTTACTCTTTTATCATGCAACCACCAGAGGATTATATTTAGTTCTGGAGAGTCCTGTCGTAGTGAAGGGGTTAATGAAGACTGTATCCAGTCCTTATAACGTAGCTCGAAATATTTCTCTTGAGCAAAATCAAGCTGTCCAGACATACTCTGAATTATATTTCAAAGAGATTTCATCGTACCAGTCATATTAATTTCACTTTATTTCTACTGTGACATTTAATTTTCCTAATTGTTTTTCCCGTCGTGGCTGATTGGCTTGCTTTGTTAGCTTCGAAGTTGCTGGCTTGTTTGCACCAGAGTTCGAATCCTAATGCTGACCACTAGCGCCGCTCGATTCGTGTCCAGCACTCTCTAGTTGACTGGTAGGGAAAGTGAGTATCTAGAGTAGCACCCAGGGAAGGTAATTGTGGCATCCTGGATGATGCAGTGACCATTTATCCCTGGAAAGTAAATGAATAACACGCCACAGGTTTAAGTGATGGAGATGCGAACCGCGGCTAAGCGTCTCAAGGAGTTTGCCCTCACCTTTACCTCTTGCATATTAAGTACTGCTACGTGTAAATCTTCTAAATATTTCTGTTCAATTGTACGTTAACTGCCTCTTTAATTTTTGCCACGTTTCACTTCCCCTGGCTATTATTTTGCTTATTACTTCCAGTTATACCGGTATCTTACATTTTGAAGCCTACTACCTACTTGTAATCGTCGCTGCCATATTGTAGTCTACTTGTAGCTATGAGTACAATGATCCTTATGATACACAATACTGCATCGCACCTTCCCCTCGAAAGCAGAGTAGCAGCCGAAATTAACGCTTCCCCATGCTGTCGCTGTTCAAATGAGCAAGAGGTACCAGTAGTTACTGTGATCCATGTCAAAGTTGAATTATTGGAATGGGTGTTTGTGTGATTGTGTCAGACTTTATAGCAACATAAACCGCCTCCTGCAAGTATATGCAATTATATGCCGTACTTCTGTGAAAGGACATAAGCCTACTGCCAGTACCCTTTTTGATATATCAGGCATGGTTTGGGGTCTGGAATCTTAACACGGGCTAACTGCACAACGCGAGGCATATGCACTATCATCCCAGGCCACATTCTGTCTGATGGATGCTATTACTTTTTTTTTTTTTTTTTTTTTTAACTCTGGCTCTCATGACAAAATCTCATCTGAACATAGTCGTCTAACGTTAGCCGGAAGAGAATACACTACTAGAGTAATATATACCTTCAAAGGGGGAAGGTAATTGTACTACTGTAGTATTATCACCCCCAGACCCATATACACAATCTTAGCTAAACAAAACCGTCAGGGGGAGGTTGGAATACTATTTCAGATTTGTTCCCACCAAAAGAAATGAAATATATGTAGTTAATACAAAATATTTACGAGGTTTTTTTATTGACACCAGTTTTACCTATTAAATGCTGTTGTTAGCCATTGTTTACTACCGACAAGTTATTAATTCAGCTGTACTTGTATATCATTTACAGTTGATACCTTTTGTTTAAAAGCCATTACTTTGTTTCATCTCGTGCTCCATGATAATCTCAGTTAAGACCTGTTAACAGGAAGGACGTCTTTCTAACTGTAATATGTAGCTAATGGCAGACACTTAAGTTCGGCTTCGGAGCGCCATTCCGAAGTGGTGGGATGTGAATCAGTTTATTAACCCCTTCCGTATGATGCTTTATTTTTTTCCTTACTCTTCCTAATGCGAAACTATTTTATTTAGGTTGACAAAGACCTGTGGTGGTGCAAGGGTTGACTGCTGTATTGATGTTGAAAATTTTTTACCTTGTCTTCTTTAGTAGATCTCCACATTAGCGTGCCGGCATTCCCTTATTTCTTCAGATTCTTATTTCCTCAGTTCGTTTGAGATTTGATGCAGTTGTTTCTTGGGCAAATACAACCAGATACCTGTTTCTTTTTTTTTCTTTTTCTTTTTGGAGGGGGGGTGTCTCTTTGAAAGAATATATGAAGCCAAACCAAACCATACAGACACACAGATTTGGGATTTTATGACCTTACCTGATAGGATCATTAATCATGACAGTTTGTACAGAGGTATTTCATTGTACTGTACCCTGTGGAAACTGCTGCATTCCCTTGTGAATGTTTGCAGTCTTTTTTCACCCATTGTTCCTGAATTAACAACTCCCCATTTTTAATATTGCCAGTTACAGCCACGAGCTCTAGTCCACTGTCAGAAGTATGCAGTTACCTGTATTATAAGTTATAAATACCATTAAAAATTCTCCAGTTGGTTGCAGATAAAACAGATAGTTTTTATTTGTTTTTATTTGCAGTCAGCTGGGGTCATTGTTTATCCGGGACAAAGAAAGGAACCATGAAGAAAGTTTTTTTTTTTTTTCCAAAATATACGTAAAATGGCGGCAACACCACGCGTGTATTGTGAACAAACATAGATCAGCACGTACGATGCGATCATAAGTGTACTGTATGTACATATACATGCAAAGACGTACACGTAAGATGTACTGTACACACAGAAATACTCACACAAAAGCCCACAAACACACAAACATGTATTACCAAAAACAGGTACTCTGACTCCCCCCTCCCCCCCTCATGTGCAGGCACACACAAATTGGACGAGAGAACGAGCTTCGGTCAAAGCCTGTGTACTGTAACTAGATTACTACAGCTAGCACGTGCACGCGCACACACACACACACACACACACACACACACACACACACACACACACACACACACACACACACACACACAAATATTATAACTCAAAATAAATTACAGTAAACATGCATAGAGCTAGGAAATGCAGGACTAAAACATTGCTTCAAAAACGCTTAAAAAACAAATGCCGTACAGCAGCAGATACCAGAGTTAGACAAATACAAAACACAAAATTCACTCAAACCAACTCACATTCAGAATACAGAAACACTCAAGCCTGCAAAATAACAGAGACGCCCATACTGAAACACGCACATATACAAGCAAAATGAGACACGCAAATAGATTTACACGCAATTATTGCAGCACACACACACACACACACACACACACACACACACACACACACACACACACACACACACACACACACACACACACACACACACACACACAGGTATTCATACAAGTGCAGATTCACACACAGTTTTAACAGACACTCCCCCCCCCCGCAAAAATACACACAGAATTACAGATGAAAATACTCAGTACAACATACAAACAATATAAACACACACACACACACACACACACACACACACACACACACACACACACACAGTCAATACAAAAAACACACTCAAACAATCAAGCAAAAATACTCTTATGGATTTAACATACCGGTACCGTACTTATTACAACACACACACACACACACAGAGCACATTAGGGTCCAGCTGAGCGATGTATCCTGAACCTAACGATTGTGACAGGTTCACTACACCAGCGATTTACGGCCGATATTCAGAGCAATAGAAGGCCGATATTTTAGCCAATATAGGGGCCGCTGTGGGCTGTATGTCGCAGATTTTCCAGGCAATATTTGGACGATATTTTTGCCCCTGTTTGGCCGATATTGTTAAAAAACATTTGAGGGATTTTCTAAGCACTATTTGAGACATATTCTGGGCAGTATTTGAGAGATATTTTTGGTAGTATTTAGCCAGTATTGTTTGCCGTATTTTCTTGTCAGTTCAGATTTTTACCCAGTATTTAGCTGATATTCTCATTAGTGTTTGAAAGATGTTTTGGACAATGTTTGCCGGAGTATCCAGTTAGTATGTGACCGATATTCCTGGCAGTATTTGGGGGATACTCAGGACATGATATGGCAGATTGGGTTTTATTTGAGATTTCAAGACATATTTGTGTTATTGGGCAAATATTCTGAGCAGGTTTTGAACGAATCAAGGAATAGTGTACGGAAGACTGCGTTTTGTAAGAGTACGGTAATATTTTAGGTTTATTCAAAGGATATAGGAGGCAGTGTATGGACGAGTTTAATCAGTATTTCTAAATGCAAGATGATTTATAGAAGGTAGTGGATATTGTTTACTCCAGGCCGTTTGGGGTGATATTCTGAGTGATATTTAGGTGTTATCTGTATTGGGTCAACATTCTGTTCCATATGCAAAAGAAATTGTGGTTCATAACTAGATCATGCTGCAGGTAATATTTGGACGATATTTTCAACAGTATTTGGACGATATTCCGGACAGCGACTGAAGGAACATTTGTGGATGATGTTTCAGGTGGTATTCTAGACAGGATTTTTCGGATATTCAAGACAGTATTTGGGAGATATTCTGGACAGTATTTGGGAGATATTCTGGACAGTATTTGGGAGATATTCTGGACAGTATTTGGGAGATACTCTGGACAGTATTTGGGAGATATTGTGGACAGTATTTGGGAGATATTCTGGGCAGTATTTGGAAGATACTCTGGACAGTACGGTATTTGGGAGATATTCTGGGTAGTATTTGGGAGATATTCTGGGTAGTATTTGGGAGATATTCTGGGTAGTATTTGGGAGATATTCTGGGTAGTATTTGGAAGATATTCTGGGTAGTATTTGGGAGATATTCTGGACAGTATTTGGAAGATATTCTGGGTAGTATTTGGAAGATAATTTGGACAGTATTTGGAAGATATTCTGGACAGCTGTGGGGAGATATTTTCGACATAATTTGAGAGATATTCTATGGAATATTGGAGAAATATTGTTGGCAGTACTGTATTTGGAAAAATCTGAGATACCTTACGGTATTTTGGTCAGTAGCTAGTTAGGCAATATTCTGAAAAACAATTCATAGGGAAAATTATGCGTTAATATATTAGACAATGTTGTTGGTAGGTAGTGAGAGATATTCTAAGTAGTATTTGCGAGAACTTTAATAAATATGTAGGCAATATTGAGGGAATTTTAATCAATATGTGGGCTGTATTTGCGGATTACCAGGTATGGTGAGTGAGTAAGACTGTTGGCAATATTCGGGCGATAATCCAAGCAGAATTTAGTTGAGAGTTCTGAGTGATATTTGCGCTGATATTTAAGTGAAAATCTGAGCATTAATAAAATGATGTTGTCGGCTGCACGTGATTCATATATTAAACAGAATTGGAGCAGTTACACATGGATGTTGTGAAAATTGGAGGAAATATTTCGGACAGTATTACTAAAATTCTGGCCAGTATTTAGGCAAAACTTCAAGAAGAGTTCAGTGCTAGTCTAAGATTGCCTGAGTGATATTCTAGCCACTAACTGGACGAAAATTTGGGCAGTATTTGAGACTATTCTAGATGATATCTGAAAACTATGATAATAAATTGGGCAGTTACTGGTATTTATTCTAGACAATAGTAGGGTTATATTCTGGACACTCTTGAGCGACATTTTGGGCAATAGTATTGTAATAACATGGATACTGTTTGAAATAGATTTGGAACATAATTTGGGCATTATTCTGAGGTAGCTATACTTGGTGGTGATTTGGTAAATATCCAAGGATATTATCATTAATACTTTGAATGTATTCTGAGTAATATCAAGACGATCAAAAGGGCAGTGTTAGAACGATATTTTGGGCATTGTGGGTTGGCATTCTAAGTCAGTGATGGGCTTGATGTGGTTGATATTTATGTGATATTCAGGGCAACATTCCCGAGATATGTTGGGGATTATCTGAGAGATATTCTGGATATTATTTGAGCGATATTCTAGACAATAAAAAGGTTACATTGTAGTCAGTAGTCTTTGGTAGCTAATATATATACTGTAAATACATACACACACATATATATGTATGGCAGGTATCAGAGAATCACCGTTGGCAACATTTAATCAATATTCTGATTAATGTTTGAGCTTTATTCTGAGAAGTTTTAAACCGACTGTTTCTAGGTACCTGACCGATTGTTTTGCAAATAATTGAGATACTCTGCGCGGAATTTGCACAATGTTTGTGATGCTCCCTTAAGTGCTTACGTTTTCTCTACTGCTTTATTACTACGATCACAAGATGATTTTGCTCATCTGAGATCTGAGTCTTCGGAGCATGAGGGAGTTAACACTGTTGCCATGATTCATTTTATTCCTGATATCGCCAAGCGTTTTTATTCACTTTGGTAGAGGTCCCCACGGCCTCATACTGAAGAGATTAATAATTTGGTGATGCTTGTTGTAAAATTTGGGAGATATTCCTGGGATTACAGCGAGACTGAGTATATAATAATTTAAGCCAAGGGTTAGCTGTTATCTGAGCATTTAAACATGTTTGGGAATATACGTGAACTAAGGTCTGACGGGTATTTTGTGTGATATTGCTGATGATATATAACGAATGGATGGAACACTACTCGGGTGATGGTCTGGTTAATACTGTGGGTGATATTCAAGGCAATACTAGGAGAAACTTTGGGTAATACTGGAAGTGAGGTTTAGCTGGTGCCTTGGGTGATATTCCAGACGAAATATAATTGGTGGTTAGGGAGCTAGAGTGATAACTTGACTGGTATTGTGGGTGATATTCCAGGTCATATTTTGCAGATAGTTTGGGCATTACTCGATTGATGATTTGATTGGTATTTGACTGATATTCTAGGTGGTATTTGACCTCAAAGTTGAGTATTACTAGAGTTAATTTGGGGTGGTAATTTGGACATTCATGTAATACTTAGAGACGCTTTGAGTATTGGTGGTGGATGGTAATTTGTGTGAAAGTCCCGGTATTACGTGACGGATGAGTAAGATTATAAACCAGCAAATGTTTGGGGGGATTTTGAGTGATATCCTATGTATGCTAAGAGATGGTCTGGGTAGTAATCGAACAGTGGTTTGGATAGTGTTATGGGTAGGGTAATATACATGGCATATTTGATAGATAACTTTTGGATAATAAGCGAGCAGAGGTGTAGATTGTATTGTGGATGACATTTCAAGTAATATCTGGAGACGTTACGGTAATACTCCAGCTAAGGTTCGGATGGCATTTTGTTTGACATTTCAGGTGATATTTGGAGACAGTTTTGACAAAAACCTATTCTTGTGAAGGCTTAGGCCTAGTTAGTCTGGCATATATCGTGGACGATAATCCAAGTGATACTTGACTGATAATTTGGGTGATATTTATGCAGAGATGTAAGTCGTATCAGGGCGATATTCTGGTGGTATTTTGTAGATAATTTTTGTAATATACAAGAAAAGAATTACGGTACCTGATATTTGGGATACCGTATTAAAGTTGTTTTGAAGACAATATTTGACGGATAATTTGAATAATATACGAGTGAAGGCTTGGTTTGTATTTGAATTATAATCCAGGTTATATTTGACAGGCGATCTGGGCATTTTAGGAGCGATTATTGAGTTGTTAGTTAAGGTGATATTTGCGGTAATATTTCACGAATGATTTGGACAGTACTCGAGCAGTAATATGGCTGATATAATGGGCTATGCTTCTAGTGATCTTCTTCCTTGTACGTCGATGGTATGCTAAAATTATTATCAGGATAAGGACGATTATGTGGGCAATATATGATTCTTACCTTTTTTGAAGCCATAACATCAACTCAAGTAGACTATTTTATGCAGCTACACCAAGACGATTTTGTTTAGCTGCGAGGAAATCGTTAATTCTTACTGGAATATAAAAGTATCGGCTTTCCAATACCTTGCGCAATACTTGGCCACATCCAAACAATATTTATGGGATATTATTAAGATTAGGTCGTAGAGGCGGAATATATAGCTACGCCTTCAGTACGGTGATGTCTTTAGTGCTGGTATTTTATTATTACTGCTGTTAAATGATTTTCTTCAGTTTAGGACAACCCCCAATAGTGAAGGGATCAGTGAAGGCTGTGTCTAACCCCACCAGTTTGGGGTTCTCTCCCAAAACTGAATGCCGTTGTTTAAGGACAGCAAGAATTAAAAAAAAAAAAAAAATCGTTTTCATGGTGCTAGTGCTATGTAGTGATGAATATTGGTGTCATAGCTAAGCAATATTGTGGCGATGTTATGAACGATAACGGGGTCATGTGCGAGTAATACCGAAGCAATATTCAGCGTTTTAGTGGATTATAATCTGGATTGTATTTATGGATAAAACAAGCAACGCTTAAACAATACTTCGAATAACTTTGGACGACGCATTAACCAAGACATTAGGAAGAATCTGCAGTATAATTTATAATGCTTGATTTGTTTATTTATTTATTATTATTATTATTTTTTTTTTACTTTGGATACTGCAGGTGCCACAATCTCCAAGGTACTCGTATGTAGACAAAATATTTGGAAACTTTAGGCGATATTCAACCTGACTTTTTGCGATCGATTCTGTAATGCTTGGTGATATTTGGGGATGTGACATTTTGCTGATATAAAGAACACAGAAGTAGATTGTGTGGGAACAGGAGAAAAGGACCGAGAACGAAGTGTACGATATTAACCCTCACGTGGTCGGGATATACCTAGTAATATATTCCGACTAACACGTAACGATGTAATTCAGATGACAGCACGAAGTATAATTATGTGAATGTTGTTGTAATTCTCTTACGTAGACTTGGCCCAGATTATCTTTTGTTACAGCCCAGCATCCAAGCTTGAGAGATGGCAATTTAAGGCCAAGTTAAAGTTGAACGAGTATAGTACCAGTGACCATTTCATGTTCAGGACAACTCTAGTATTCTATTCCAGCGAACTTCAGACTCCTTTATTCAGCTGAAAGGGAGCCGAAGGTGCCTGGGCGATAGTAAAAATACAAAAGGAAATTCGGCGGAAGAAGGTGGGAGGCTAACAGTGTGAACAGAGCTGATAGGAGTGAGAGGAGGAAGTCTGGGAATTCCGTAATGGATAAAAAGGGAGGTGAATAGAGGCAAGGTTGTGAGAGACTTAGGAGAGGGAGACCGAGGACGTGGTGGAAGGATAACAAAGGGAGTAAATAGTATGGAAACTGGCATGAATACGGAATGGGAAATGGTAGACGAGGTAGAAGGCTAACAGAGGGAGTGAACAGAAGCGAGAATGATAGGAGAATGGGGAGAGGAAGACCGAGAATAAAGTGAAGAGTTAATAAAGGGAGAGAGAAAGGAGAGGAAGACTGAGCGTGTAGTGGATGGAAAACTTAGTCCCTCCAATACGATAAAGTCTTTCATTTTAATTTATCACCTGAGAAAGATCTTTTATAATGGAAGCTTTAAAGAAGACTAATTTATAACCCGTCCAGTTCGAAAAGGCTCGCCAGTTCAGAAAAAATCGTCAGGAGGTAGCATGATAAACATAGTATAGGTAATCGTACTGCAGGTGTCAAAAAGAATACACACTGAGGCCAAATTGATGGGATATGGAAGAGGGAAAGACAGAGAAGGAGGGGGAAAATTCAACTTACTGGCGTTTTTGAGAGAGGCGAGCCTCGGTAGAAAAGACATTGGTTTTAAATAAGCAAATCAGTACGAGATATAATAGCAAGCACACATGGCTCAAGAATAAAAGGTAACTAGAGTGTCAGCATTATCTCTCTCTCTCTCTCTCTCTCTCTCTCTCTGAATGAACATATGATTGATAGATACATATAGACAGATACAGAGACAGATATCCATTAGTGGATACCGTAGGTTGATTTGGTAGATTTAATGATACGTGAAGATGTAGACAGACATACAGACGGGCAGAATGCAGACAGACGGACAGGCTTATGATGGAAAGTCAGGTATTGCTTTAGAAATACTGGTCATTATGTGTAGATGACTTAGAGAATACTTAAATTAATACTTAGGTAATATTCAGTAATCATTCGGATGATATTCGGTTAATATTTTTTTGGATTTGGATGATATGAGGAATGAAAGCCTCAGTTAACGAGAGAGAGAGAGAGAGAGAGAGAGAGAGAGAGAGAGAGAGAGAGAGAGAGACGCACAGGGTAACTGGCAGGTGTAGCCTTAGAGAGAGAGAGAGAGAGAGAGAGAGACGCACAGGGTAACTGGCAGATGTAGCCTCAAAGAGAGAGAGAGAGAGAGAGAGAGAGAGAGAGAGCTATACTAAAATCCTAAAATACGGGGTATTTGGCAGATATAGCCGTGCAATACTGGGACCAAACAAAGCATTTTCTATACACCCATAGTTAAGCCATACCTCTGGTCACTATACTGGCTATATTTTGCCGATATTTGGGTGATATCTGAGGGTATTACTAGCC
>NC_137054.1:2247322-2267322 GCF_032717465.1 Coenobita brevimanus
AATAATAGAGGTCTTACTAAGGTTTAATAAAATCCTTTGGAGGGAAAAAATGAAATGCTAAGTAGATCATCTTACCGAAAGTTTTTCCCATCACCACTAGAGGCCTTGCTGAATCAGAATAAGTTATCTACCACCAGCAAGAGAAACAGTTTAACAAAATTGTTCGCAGAGGATGGATTAATAGCTGTATTTATATGCTCACATTAACATCAGTCAATTGATACGGAATGAAGGCAAATGAAGCGTAGTTTATGCACAGTTCGTGGTTACATTGCGAGAATTCATGCTACGCAGCTCAGTCAGATTTAACACCTCATTCAACTGAGATTTTGGTGAACTTTGGTAATGCAGATAATCTTCCTTTAAAGTTGCGATATTGTTAAGCTGTTGCAGAATTACTCGTCAGTTTCATCTAAACTTTATTACGATGTGCTGTTAAGTTTGCTAGGAAGTCAGAAATGTGTGTGTGTGTGTGTGTGTGTGTGTGTGTGTGTGTTTTATGACCTCTTCATTCACGAGCCAGTTAATGTTTTGCAAATGTTACGTTTTGCCATCATTTCCTTGTACCTCCTTAACGTTAACACACACACACACACACACACACACACACACACACACACACACACACACACACACACACACACACAATTCCACTCTTCTGTTTGTTGCTGGAGAGGGACTTCTTCATAGTGGCACAGAGATGATTGGGTGACTCAGTTGTCTGCTTCTACTCCTACAAACCTCCCTCTGTTACGTCCCTATCCCCTGAAAGGAGGAGGACGGACTGCAGGAGGACAAATTAAGCCTGAAATCCAGCGAGTTTATTTTTCAGCTGAGCATGAGGCATCAGCAACAAAAGCAGCAGCAACAGCACTGCCTATTTCTCCACCACCACGTCATACATTGAATCATACATCAAACAGTCAGCAATACAGTACATCACTCACTTCCTGTCTGGTGATACTCTGCCTCGCTACTTGTCAATACACTATAATTAGGTCTTGCTCGGACTGCGCGTCTTCCTCTCCCCCCCCCACCTCTCTTTCTCTCTCTCTCTCTCTCTCTCTCTCTCTCTCACAACACAAAAGTCTTCCCTTCCCTTCGTGTTTTTGTTTCTTCTGCCTTTCGTCGTCGTCGTCGTCGTCGTCGTCGTCGTCGTCGTCGTCGTCCTCCTCCTCCTCCTCCTCCTCCTCCTCCTCCTCCTCTCACAAGCCCTCTCTCTCCTTTTTTTCTCTCGTTTCCCTCCCTTCCCCTCCCCTCTTCATTCTTTGATTTCCTCCCATTTTTCTTCTTCCACTTCTTGTATTCCCCACCTTTTATTTCCATCCCCTCCTACTCCCCTCCATCATCAATTTCTCTTTTAATGCATTTTTATTACTCCCTTTCTCTCCTTCTCCACCTCCACGGCTTTATTTGCTTTGTTCCTCCATACCAGTTTCCACATTCTCTCTCTCTCTCTCTCTCTCTCTCTCATAAGGTGTGCTGGCTTCAAATTATATGTATATATGTGATGTGTAACAAATGATGAAATTGTAACATGGAGCTGGTCAGTAAGAGGTGTTGTGGAAACGATGTACAGCCGTTTTGTGGTCTTATTCTGCTATTGAGCTACGTGGGTATATGCTGCTAAAGAACGGAAATCCCTGCCAAGTTAAGGTGTACGAACTATAGTAAAGACGAGGTGCTATAGAGCCTGCCGAGATGACGGCAATACGGTGCCTTGTGAAGTTCATGCCGGCCACTGACCCCACTCAACTTGCAGAGTCTGTCACTTGGGCCTCAAACTCAGGAGAAGTCGAGATTCTCCTGCTTTGTGCCTCAACAAAGACCCTTGGTTTCTGCTTGGCATCACTTTGTTTTAAAACTCTTGGTATAGTTACCCTGATTTTCCAGTGCCAAGACTTTCTACTCGTTTATGAGTGTATCGCTGGGAGGAGAGCGCTGTATCCTTCTATTTATACAGCATACAGCATTTTATATTGTACTGTACAGCTTTACCATACAGCATACCTTCATGCACACAAACTCAGCCTGCTAGAGCGGTTTTTTATGGCTTTATTTCATCTTTCCTCGATGCCTTCTTTATCCTAAATTGGCTGCAGTTATTTTTTTGTGTTCCTAGAATTTACGAACCAGTTGATATCTCTGCATTTCTTTCACTTTTCTCATCCTCATTTGCTTTCTTCTGTACACTCATTCTTCCGTCGTTCTTCCTGTTTTTCCTTTCTGGCAGCGTTAACAAATCACTCCTTATATATCACAGTTGTAGTGTACTTAGCTTCCGTTACTCTTCTTGTACCTTTCCCTTTTTCTTTTCATTTATTTACTTTTCTCCATTTCCGTTTGTTTTCTTCTCTTTTTTCCTTCTTTCTCTGTTAGTATGTTCCCGTCCTTCCTCCATTATTTGTACGTCCCTCCAAATTTTTGTCCTACCTTGTTTTTCCACCATTCTTCCAATCTGTGTCATCCACATAATCATTTATTTCCTTCATTTTATCTATCTTTAAATTCACTCATCCATCCACCTGTCCATCCATTCTTCTCTTTTGCTATTTACTTATCTATTCTTCCTTCCTCCCGCCGTTTTGTCTTTCCTCCTTTTTTGATGCATTTCATTCGTAGGCTAAATCAGACATTCAGCTTTTCACTCCATTCATCCATGCCTCTATTCATTCATCCATTATTTCATACTTTTATCAGTCCATTCATCCGTTCGTCTATCTATACTTCCATCGATCCATCCTCCCATGCGACAGCCCAACCTGGTTTTATTTCTATCAACAGCACAACCCCTCAATAATTACGTCATTAACTCCTGCACTCGCCAGGAAATGAAATTTGCATTATTACGCCATAATAATCAATGCTTGTTTATGGACTTTGAGGGCCAGTGTTCTGTATCTAGGCCGAGTTCCTGGTAATATATCATTTTTATGCATTGGGTAGTTTTCTGAGTAAGCTTTATTATTCAAATTAATGTATTTCTTCTGTCCTCATCATCCCAATCCTAATGACCACAAAAGAGAAGACGTGAGGTAGGCTTTAGAAACAAAGGAAGAGATTGTTCTTAAGTTAGAAAACCATCACACAGCACGGCCAGTGAAATGGGTCACAAAATCACTCAAATATTCCAACATTCGGAATCTTGACCTCCATCCAGAAGCAAAACCTCCAGCATACAATTTCAGAAGGCAGAATGAACGTCCAATCATCCCTCTCTCATTTCTTCCCACTTTAATCTTATTATTTATTCATCTACATGTTCAGCTGTCCATCCATCCTTCTTTCCTTTCAGTCTAACGTACCCATTTATTCATGCGTGCTTCCTCCCTTTCATCACTCAATATTTCTGTCCATTAATTCCCGACCATCTACCTACAGTACTCTAACAACCATCCTTCTATCCAGCTTTTTTAATCAATTACTTGAGTTATCCATTTACCCATCTCACTATCCACCCTTCCTTCCTACATCGTGTCCATCACTTCATCGTTAATCCTCAGAGTATTGAACTAGTCAGCGGAATTCTTGATCCACATTTCCCATCTATAAAGCGTCCTGACTAATATACCGAGCATATTATAGCCTATTATCAGCACTTTAGTCAACAAAGCTAAGTATAAGGACAATCATATTCGAGGTGAACTTTTAGATTTAGCCTACAAACGATAATGTTATGATTTTATTTGTGCATTGTAATTTTTAGACATGTGAAAGCTCCCGCGCGGAAGCGCACACGAACGCATGCAACGAGCACACACACATACACATTTGGCAATAAAATAACGATATAAGCGTAACAGCGATGATAATATTGATGTTTATTCTAGAAAGGTTCAAGCGACAAAGGCAATACAGCGAATAGCAATAACAGCAGCAACGACAGAAATAACGAAAACTGGCGTAGACCTGACAGATATGTGAAAGTATCGAGGGTGAGTGACAGCTTGGCAATGTCATCTCACTGTCTCTCACACTCACTCATTCTAACTTACTCTCTTTCATTCATTCACTTTCACATTGTCTCTTGCACACATTCACCCTCTCATACTATCTCTCATACTCACTCTTACACTCACTGTGGCTCACTCATATCTCACTCACCCATGACATCACCCAGTCACTCGCTCAGTATCTCTCTCTCTCTCTCTCTCTCTCTCTCTTACATCATTTCTCACACACTATCTCTCATTTTTGCTCACAGTTACTCATTCTGTTATCACTTAATGTCAGCACTCACCCCAGTTACACTAATTTGTATATCACTTCACCCTGTCAGTAGGGCGGGGGACAAGTGAACCAGTGAATCAGTCAGTGAATAATTGAATAGATGAGTAAGAGAATCGAAGTATATGAAGGGAGTATGGGATGAGAATTTGTATGTAAAGAAGAATAAATGAATCAGTAAGCAAATCAGAAAGTGAATGTAGTGCGCAAGGAACCCAGGGTCTGAGTAAATTAGAAAACGAATCAGAGCGTAAATGAACCTTTTTTTTTTTGTAGTGATTAAGTGAAGCTGTGAGTAAATCAGAGTAAATGAATCAGATAAGGAAGTGTATCTTTGAATATGTGAATCAGCGACTGAGTAAGAGTAAAGACGATGAACTACAGAATATAGAAGAGCGGTCAGAAAGAATGTCAGTATGCAGGTGAATCAGTAATGAGTAAGAGAATCACTGAATGGTTTAGGATTGTTATTCCTCCTGCTGCACATTTTCGTGTTATTAATTGCTCTGTTTGTCTGCACTCTGATTTCGTATGTCAGTGTCCTTTGATGATATGCAGAGAGAAAGAAAGAGTGTGTGTGTGTGTGTGTGTGTGTGTGTGTGTGTGTGTGTACCCAAGAAACCATCAGTGGGGAAGAGGTGGTAGGAACGAATTTGCTCTGAAACCAATGTACTTGATTTACTTCAGATGATATGATATTGCGAGTGATAAAAAATGCCGAATATAATGCAATAAAATGACGAGACGTAGATGTACCTTTCGACTGGTAATATCGACACTTTAGCTGCAGTGGGGGAGTGGCATCATCGACGGGAAGATATACAACGAGCTACATTACTTCTGACAATCGCCACTCTCCGATCTTGAATATGCTGGATTTACGGCAACACGTAGAGAATTCCCGGTATGTCAGAAATGTGCAAAACCTTTCAGAGGTTTAGATTAATTGCTAAGTTAAAGGGCGTCACATGAGCTTTTAAAAGGACGTGGTAAATTAAAGGGCGTCACATGAGCTTTTAAAACGACGTGGTAAATTAAAGGGCGTCCCATGAGCTTTTAAAAGGACGTGCTAAATTAAAGGGCGTCACATGAGCTTTTAAAAGGACGTGCTAAATTAAAGGGCGTCACATGAGCATTTAAACGGACGTGCTAAATTAAAGGGCGTCACATGAACTTTTAAAAGGACGTGCTAAATTAAAGGGCGTCACATGAGCTTTTAAAAGGACGTGCTAAATTAAAGGGCGTCACATGAGCTTTTAAAAGGACGTGCTAAATTAAAGGGCGTCACATGAGCTTTTAAAAGGACGTGCTAAATTAAAGGGCGTCACATGAGCCTTTAAACGGACCTCATAATGTCAAATGCGGTGACCTGTTAGCCAGGGTTCTCTGCGCTATATCCCTCATTACTTAACCAACTCATTGTCGCAGGTTCTGGTCCGGTCATAAATACTGATCCACCTCATAATAATTAAAGAGATTATGAATGAAGACTCAGAGCTCAGTGTTACGAGGTGCGAAGTCGAATGATTTTGTCGGAATGCTGGACTTTTGAGAACCATTCGAAGTATATAATCTCCAACTAGGGACTTTTGTCTTTTGAAGAGTTACGAAAATATTTATATCTTCATGCCATTAAGAGTAATTCATAGTTTGCTTTCAGAAAGACTCTGTGTGTGTGTGTGTGTGTGTGTGTGTGTGTGTGTGTGTGTGTGTGTGTGTGTGTGTGTGTGTGAGAGAGAGAGAGAGAGAGAGAGAGAGAGAGTTTCTTGTCCAAATCATTGCTTTGCTCGCTCTCTCTCTCTCTCTCTCAATACTATCAGGAGACAAGAACAATTGGGGGCAGGGTGATGACAGACAGAGCAATTAATAAGATCTGATTGTGCTCGAGGGAATAACGACCTTACAACAATTGGCTGACTCTAACCACCAGACTCATTTACTGACTCACCTGAATACCGACTCATTTTACCCACTGATTCACTCATGCATATGTTCTTATTAACGTATTGCTTCACATACTAGATTCTCTCTCTCTCTCTCTCTCTCTCTCTCTCTCTCTCTCTCTCTCTCTCTCTCTCTCTCTCTCTCCGTTTTGGTTAATAAATTTCTCTCTGTTCGTTCTCTTGTCAGTCATGTGTGCATTTCACGTTATACATTTTTACCCTTGTCCTTTCCACTAACTGTTTGCCTACCTCTCTGTTTTGTTTGACTGACCGTAGCTTCCGTAAATATACCGTATCTCTCTTCTCGACCTGTTCATTTTGTCTATTTTGCATGTTTTGGAGAGGTTCTTTATTTGTCTTTATTTTCAGTCCCTTTCGTCCGTCAGTGTCTAATTTGATCAGTCTATAATTCCATTCTGTTGTCTAAATTTCCATCTGTCTATCCACTACTCAGGCCTTCAGACCAGCCTGTCTGTCGCCCGTACGATGCTCACCTCCGTTCATTCGTCCATCCATCCATCGCTCTGCCCCCACGTGCCTTGCTATTGTCAATCCATCCGTCGTCTGTCAATATTCCGTCCGTATTTTCAAGCTGGTGTTTTGTTTCTGTTTTAGGGGGGGTGTCAATATTCCCCCACCTCGCACCGCTGACCTTCTGCTGTGTGTGTGTGTGTGTGTGTGTGTGTGTGTGTGTGTGTGTGTGAGAGAGAGAGAGAGAGAGAGAGAGAGAGAGAGAGAGAATGTGCCTTTCTCTCTTTCTCGACCTCCCCGGCAGTTCTGTCTCAGTAAATCTGTAGGTGTTGCAGTTACCGTGTTAATAATTCCGTAGTCGGCCTGGGTCTCAGCTTGGTGCATTTTCACCCCCGTTTCTGTGTGTGTGTGTGTGTGTGTGTGTGTGTGTGTGTGTGTGTGTGTGTATACTGTATATATGCATTTATCTATCATTCCGGCCTTATCCAGCTGTAATACATTTTTTCCTTTTCATCCAGTGAAGCTATTACTGCTAACTGTATCCTACCACCGATATCGTAGTATCTAAATACTTTCTGTAAAAACTGAAGATACATAGGCATTCCCAAAGGGAAATGAAAAGAGAGAGAGAGAGAGAGAGAGAGAGAGAGAGAGAGAGAGAGAGAGAGAGAGAGAGAGAGAGAGAGAGAGAGAGTGGTGGCGAAGAAAGAAAGTTGTTGAGAGAGGATGGAAACATGTGTGTGGTGTCCATCTTGGTCACGGGGAGGTGGGGAGGGGTGATGAGAGAGAGAGAGAGAGAGAGAGAGAGAGAGAGAGAGAGAGAGAGAGAGAGAGAGAGAGAGAGAGAGAGAGACAGACAGACAGAGACAGACAGAGTGAGACTGAAAGGAGAGAGGTAGAGAAAGAGAGAAAAGGTGGACATTGAAAGAGTGAAAGAAAGTTGCTGGGAGAAGATAGGAACATAATATGCGGTGTCCGTCTTGGTCAGGGTGGACGGGGGGGTGATGGATGTAGGGAGGGGGATAGAAGAAGAAGAAGAAGAAGAAGAAAAGAGAGAGAGAGAGAGAGAGAGAGAGAGAGAGAGAGAGAGAGAGAGAGAGAGAAAGAAAGAAAGAAAGATGTAAGGGAAGAAAGGGATAGGGGAAGGACAGGAAGAAGGGAGAAAGCAGGAGCAAATGTAACACAGAGGAGAAGAGAATGGGCGAGAAAGATTTTAAAGGGAGGGTGGGGATAGAGAAGGAATGAAGAACAGAGTAGAGGAGGATAAAACAGAATATGAAATAGAGAAATAAGAGAGGAAAGGCAGTAGGAAGATGTGAAATGAGGTTGAGGCTGAAGTAGAGAAAGAAGTGAGGGGTGAAAAGGGAGAAAGGAGGGAGGTAGAAGATGAGAGAGAGAGAGAGAGAGAGAATGAAGGGAAATAAAGGTAAAATAAGGAATAAGGTGAGGGAGAAAGGAGGGAATGGGACAATAAACACATGTGGTTTTCGTCATTGTCAGGGTGAAGGTAGGAGTGTGATGCATGAAGCGGAGGAAGAAGAGGATGAGGAGGAGGAGTAAAAAAAGGGGAGCAGAAAGGAGGGAGATAAGGGAAGAGGAGAGAACGGAGGTGCGTGGGAGGGAAGGAAGGGAGATAAAAGGATAAGTGAAGAGAAAAACCGAAGAAGTGGGAGATAAGATGTAAAAAGAAGTATAGATAAGCCAAGCAGGGAAGAAAGGGAGAGGAAAAGACGGGGAGAATAGAAGACTGAGGGAGGGAAGGAAAAAAGAACAGGTAGAGAAAGAAAGGGAAGGAATGGGAGGGAGAGATTTCAGCAGCATATGGATGGATGGAGTTGAGAAAGAAGGGAGAGAGGATAAGTGGGACGCGGAGGAAAGAGTGGAAGGGAGGGACGGAAAACGGGAAGAGAGAGAGAAAAAAAAAAGGCAAGTGAAGAGAGAGAGAGACAGACAGACAGACAGAGACAGAGAGAGAATAAAGGGGAACAGGAACAGGGAGGCAAAGCTGTTTTATGAACCTGCTAGTGATGGGGTAGAGAAAAAAGGGAGACAGAAAGTGGAGGGGAGAAGGAAGAAGAGAATAGAAGGGAGAGAGAGGGAGGGAAGGGCAGAGAGAGAAAAGGACTAGGCTAGTGGGGAGAAGGGGAGATGAAACATGCCTGGTGTCCGTTTTGGTCCGAGTGAAGGTGTGAGGGTGATGGATGTTAGGGAGGGAGAGGAGGAGGAAGGGAGAGAAGGGGAGAGTGAGGAAGGGAGAGAAGGGGCGAGGGAGGAAGGCAAGGAGAGATGGGAGAGAAAAGCGGAAAATATATAAAGCAAAAACGGAGAAAAGAAGAGTCGGGGGAAGGAACGATGTTAGATAGAAGGAAAAGGAGGGAGGAAGAAAAAATAAGAAACATTACAAGGAAGGAGATAAGAAGAAAAGAAAGGGAGAGGAAGATTGGAGGAGGGAGGGAAGGGGAGGGAGATAAAAAGACAGGGAGAGAGAGGAGGATGGAGGCAGAGAGAAAAAGACTAGGGGAGAGAAAGAAGGGAAGGGAATGGGAGATAAATCATTTAATATGAGGAGGTTAGTAAGTAATGGATGAAGGGGGAGAGAGAGAGAGAGAGAGAGAGAGAGAGAATGCGAGGGGAAATGGAGGGAGGGGAGGATAGTAGAAAATATCTTAAGGGAGAGAGGAGGGGAGGGAATGGTTGATGGAAAGGTGATGGATAGAGAGAAGGGAGGGTGGAGAGAACGGAAGGGAGGACGGGAGGAAAGGAGGGATGTGAGGGAGGGAAAAAGCGGAAGTGTGTGAAGGAAGAGATAACGCGACAAGGGAAGAAAAAGATAAAGAGAAAAGAAAGATAAAGCATACTTGTGTTGTCCATCTTGGTAAGAATAAAAGAGAATAAGAGAGAGAGAGAGAGAGAGAGAGAGAGAGAGAGAGAGAGAGAGAGAGAGAGAGAGAGAGAGAGAGATGGTGACAAAGCAAGGAGAAACAGAGAAAAGGGAAGGAAGTAGAGCTGCGTAAAGGATTGAAAGAGGAAGGGACGGAGAGAAAGAACAAGAGAGCAATGTGTGTTTTGCGTAGTACTTAAAGTTTTCGACTGAAGTGTTTATAGACTGAATATGAAAAAGTAGAGTGGCTAGCAACGAGCTGGAACTCTTGGAATTTCCTTTAACAGTGGAGAGTGCTATTATTACTGTGAGCATTCCTGGAGATGAATGCGTGTTGTGCACATAGCTCACTCGGTGCATGCTGTATGGAGTGTTACCGGGTACAGGGACTAAGGGAAATGCCTTGGATTAAGAAAAGTATGTTAGTCCTAGGTTCACAGTACGGAAAACTGTTTAGACTAAAACGATTCATGACAGCACAGATCCGTGTGGCTTCTTTCACCTGTTAGGAGGTAAATCTTGAAAAAATTTGATCTAATGAAACAGTCATACACAACCATTATTTTATGGAAAAAGAAACGGCCCAAGGCTGTGAATCTGCAGAATTTGTTGTTAAAAAAAAAAAAGAGAGAGAGAGAAAGCTGGATTCAAGATCATTTTATTTAATCTGCCTGGTCACACTGCGATTGAGAAATTTTACACAGGGAGAGGGAAAGGCAGATTAAGGAAGCCAGTTCCGGAGTTCACCAATTACATTCATGAAAGACTGAGAGTAACGGTTAATTTCTACACTAAAAAGTTTGACAGAAAACCTGTGTGTGTGTGTGTGTGTGTGTGTGTGTGTGTGTGTGGTGCTAGACTGATGTTGTGTAATCTCCGTAATAAGGCTGGAATACAGAAAAAAAGTAAGACAAAAAATTCGAGGAGTAGCTGCTTAAAAAAAAAAAAAATGCGGGTGGCCTTGAGAAAGTAATAGAGAGCGTTAGGAACGCGGACTTGCAGAATTAGCCATGGCTTGCACCTTTAACATGTAATCTTTCATAAACGCACGATACAGTTTCCAGGAAGAACCCCTGCTTCATACAACGCTTTAAAAAACCTTGAAGGTTACCAAGTTCAGGCATGTCCCCCGTGTGTTCCCGCTGTTTGTACTGTACTGTGTGTGCAGTGCGTGGATACAATCAATATACATATACGTCTATATTCATCAATCTATCTGTCTGTATATATATATATATATATATATATATATATATATATATATATATATATATATATATATGTGTGTGTGTGTGTGTGTGTGTGTGTGTGTGTGTGTGTGTGTGTGTGTGGAGAGAGAGAGAGAGAGAGAGAGAGAGAGAGAGAGAATGAAAAATGGAGGGATGACGGAGGGACGGGGTCTGACGGTAGGAAAGGTACCGATAGAAAATGGAAAGTGGAAATGGATGGATGGATGGATTGATCGACGGAGGGGGAGGAGGAGGAGAGGTGGGGCGTTCTACAGGATTAATAATTGACAGGTAGTATGCCTTATATTTCTCTCTCTCTCTCTCTCTCTCTCTCTCTCTCTCTCTCTGTAGAAAAAAGGTAAGTGAAGAGTTTAGGCTCCCATTTTCAGGAGGAGGAAACCTGAGATAAATGAGGGTCAGATCTTTATAGGGGGGAGGAGGAAGAGTGGGGAAAAAAAATGAGAGGAGAATGAAGGAGTGGAAGGAGAAGGAAGACGAGAGAAAGGGAGAGGGAGGAGGAGGAGGAGGAGGAGGGTCCCAGAAATGATGATAATGGTGGTGATGATGATGATGATGATGATGGGGAGGAGAAGGAGAAAAACGTCAGAAAAAATGCCAAAATGCATTTTAAGGAAGAAACAGTGAGGATGAAGGCACTCAGTCGAAATGTGATATGTAATCGAGAGGTTAAAAAGTAAGGGAAGAAAGATTAAGAAAATTTCCAACGTTAGACGAAAGGAAAAAAAAATTTGAACTTAATGGTAACGTGATCGAATGGGTAAAAAAAATCCTGGGTAGTTGCATCGATGGCTTGATGGATAGATATATGGTAAAAGGGGGTGATAGATATATCCAGCGACAGACTGACAAGCGGCCGCATGGATGGATGGACAAATGATTAGATTGATTGCCATATGGTTGGAAGGGTGGATGAATGAGACAGATGGATGGATGAGTGGGTGGGTGGGTGGATGGATGAATTGGTGGGTGGAAGCGTGTATGTATGGGTGGACGGAGTAATAGATTAGTTGATGTATGTATTTATGTGTATGATGTATATTTATATATGTATGGATGGATGCATAGACGAAAGAAACATACACACGCTGACACGCTCCTGCCTCGGTAAAAATTCTTCCCCCACCCAGATAGCGCTGGAAAGGCCCAAATTACCTCTTCTTATCATGGTATTTCCACCCTTAATAAACTCCGATGGGTTGGAGAGAGAGAGGGGGGGGAGGGGGGGAGGATGGGAATAGGAGGGGTGGAGAGAGGGTGAGAGGTAAGGAGAAGGGTGAGAGGTAAGAAGAGGGGCGAGAGATAGGGAAATAGGAGAGACAAGTAAGGTTTGAGAGGGGTGTAAAGTGAGAAGTGCAGTATAAGTGCGAGGGGTGAAGAGAGAAGGGAGGGCGACATGCCAGTTGAGACCAGTGATAGATGTGGAGTGAGGGACGAAAGATATGGAGAGTGTGAACCAGTGAGAGGAGAGGGGACAAGTGAGACATGTAATGGGTGTGGGGATCAGTTAAAGTGGCGAGGAGAGGGTTTGGAGATAGGTCGAGAGGTGAGGGATGAGTGACGAGGAGAAGACCTGAAAGTGCAATGGGTGTGGAGAGAAATATTAGGGCGTGAGGGGAGGATGAATGGTGAGGAGAGGAAGTGAAATTTAGACTGAGACGAGTGGGGTGAGAGGTGTGATGAGGTGAGGGGTGAATAATAAGGTGAGAGCTGTGGGGTGTGGAAAAAAGAAGAAAGACAGGGAGCATGACCATGGGAAACAATCACAACAATTCTATAAACCTGCTTCCACAGCAGGCAACCTAATGAAACTTTAAGGGTCACAGAAAACGCAAATAAATATCGTAGACAGCTCTGAATTAGTTTCTAATAATAGCATAAATAGCACGAACACCATTTTCTGTAAGGGGACGCTCTGAGCCAATTGGTGACCGTTTCTCTCTAGACCTCCTTTATCCTCCTCCACCTCGTTTACCCCCACTCCTGGGGGAAAAAAAAAAAAAAGCTTGCTGTGTCCCATTCCTCGTGCATCCTGTGCAGTGGGAAAAGTGACTTCATTTGAGAGTGATATTGCGATTTGATTGTTTGGGAAAGTGAGGGGTAGGGATAAAGAGAATAGTTGGGAGAGTGAGGAAAATGGGAGATGAGTTAAAGACAAAAACGGATGAACAATTGAGAGGCGAGGAAGAGAAAATGATGGATGACGAAGTGGGGGGAAAAAGAGAGAGAGAGAGAGAGAGAGAGAGAGAGAGAGAGAGAGAGAGAGAGAGAGAGACAGATTGGTGGATCAGGGAGTAAGAGGTGAGTGGTGAAGGAGATAGACTGATGACGAGGAAGAGAGGGGCGAAAGGTTAGTTGAAGGGATGAGGAGTTAAAGGGTGAAGGAGGGAGTAAGGGCTAAGGGATGAGAGGGAGAAAATGGTGATCAGGAAGTGAGAGGAAAGGAGAGAAGGAAACGCATTTATGGGGACGAATGACGAAGTGAGGGGAAAGGGAAAGAAAACTGCGAGAAAGAAAGTGAGAGGTGAAAGAGACAAAATGATAGCTGCAAAGTGAGAAAGTGAAGGGTGAAGGGTGTGGGTGAGAGTTGAGGGAAGGGAAACAAAAAGTGAGGGAAAGGGAATGAGATGTGAGAGGAAGAGGTGAGGGGAAGGATGAAAAATGAGAGGGGAGTGGGGGTAGAGAGGGGAGAGAGCAGGTGGGAGTGGTCAAATATTTACTCTCTCTCTCTCTCTCTCTCTCTCTCTCTCAGGTTCACTTCCTGACCCTTTCACTTATCTCTTATTAATTACATTTCCTCCCTCACTCCCTCTCCCTCTCTCCCTTTTCTCTCTCACTCGCTTTCTATATAATTTTCTTCCTTATTTTCCCAGCGTCCTCCGTTCTCACTTCAAAGTTTTCTTAAAATTAATCATTTACTTTCACTCTTTTTCACGGTCACACCCACACATGCACTGTAGCTCCTGAAATTCTCTCTCTCTCTCTCTGAACTGTCTTCGTCCCTGAGAGATCGCTCTCGTTTTGGCATTTCTCGCCCATTAAATTTTCACACACACACACACACACACACACACACACACACACACACACACACACACACACACACACACACACACGAGAGAGAGAGAGAGAGAGAGAGAGAGAGAGAGATGGGGTGCTGGTAGTGTCCTCTTCATTACCACGGGATTTGGAGAGAGAGAGAGAGAGAGAGAGAGAGAGAGAGAGAGAGAGAGAGAGAGAGAGAGAGAAAGAGATGGAGTGCTGGTAGTGCCCTCTTTATTGCCGGGGGATTTTTGGAAAGAGAGAGAGAGAGTCACCTTCATATACTTACCACGCAGACCAAATGGTACTGACGTGTTGTAAAATAATACAGAACACAAAAGGAAGAAAACAGTAGAGTTAGTGTTTCTTAATGACGCTTTCCAGTGGTTGGTAATGGTGAGTTTAAGACAAGGATAACAATGAGGAAGGCTCTCCCAACTTACAAATCCTTGCATCCGAAATTAGCATGAAAGGATGAAAAAGATCACCATGCCATTTACACAGCTTAGAAATTTCACTGGGGAGGGTGAGTGGAAATTAAATTCTAAACTATCTTGACCTTTAAGGGAATATCAGCAGATGCAAAGAGAGGTTGGTTGAGTTGTTATCTTCTGTGATGTGGACTGGAGTAAAAATATTGCGAGCCAGAAGTATCTTATTCTAGGGTGAATATGCATGTTTGGAGATCTGACGCTAGTACATAATCAAGCGACTTATTAATAATGTTCCACGGTCACCCACACTGCATGTCAACTCGTCCATATACTTACAGGTCTATTAAAGATGAAATAGTTTACTTAGTTTGACTAGATGGATTTTATCAGTAACGATGTAAGCATTGCCTATAGTGTAATTTGATTGGTTTACCGTGATCTATGACTCATCTTCCATATTCTTTAGTAGTCTTCACGTGGTATGAATTAAACAGATTAATTTCTAATCATTCGTTGTAGGATTAATTCGGAATATAGATATAACTTTGTCCTTTGTTATACTCCTTCCATCTCCTCCATATCACTGTCGCACTACAGTGGCCAGAACTGGACACAAGCCATCAATTGTAGGTGTGCAGTTCATTAGAAAGGATGAGAAAGGGTATCTTATTTGTATTCAGTAGCTTCACCTATGTACGGTAGCCTATTCAACTATCATTTGAACACTGCCGCAGTTTCAGTTGTTTCATTAAAATTCGCTGTTATTTTCCTGGTTTACGTCCTCGAGCTGCATAGCCAGTTGTTATAGCATTACCGGCTTTTGCATTTTCATTTTGCTTTTCACGTTTTGTATTTGCCAGTACTGATATCCATTTGTCCTGATCAGAGGAAAATAAGCATATCAACAATATCTTCCTGAATCGCCAGCATTTGTCAGGAGGCCTCCGCCATGCTTTTTTTTTTCTTTCTTTCTTTTTTAATACAGGCATTTCACAGTTCAAGTCTTCATCAGTATAATTTATGTTCATCAGAAGCATAACAGGACCCGGCAAACCTGGTGGCACTCCACTTGTATCATCTATTATTCTGATTCTTTACCATAAATTAACAACTCTGTGCTGACGCCCCGTCGGCCAACTCTTAGTCTTGCACACACTGCCACTAAAACCATGAGCCTTCACTAAACCCTGAGCCTTTTGTGTGGGACATTATCGATCACTTTCTGAAAATCGAGACAGGTAACGTTAATGGACCTAGTTACGTCATGCATATTCAGTGCGTCATTGTAAAAGAAACTGACCATAGTAGCTGATGTAATTTACCTTTCAGTCATTTGTAGTTTGATTAGTGAAATGGGTAGGAAAGAAGCAGCTCTCTCCCTGCCCACCCCACCCCCAGCGAAATTAACCCCTTCAGTACGATGACATTGTTGTATTTGCCTTGCTACCTCCTCGAGAATTTGACTTACAAGGCACATAGTAAAGGGTGACAAACCGCCTCAGGTAACCTCTGTAGTGCGGTAATGGTCCTCATTTCAGCCTTGCCACACCCACACGATTTTGTACAACGAAAAAAAAATGGGAGTTAGAGAGAGAGAGAGAGAGAGAGAGAGAGAGAGAAACAGACAGGCAGACAGACTAGGACAGCATAAGACAAAGGGAGAAAAGAGAAATGGAGAAAGATTAAGTGGAAGACAGGGTTATCAAAGGGATGAGGAGTAATGGGAAGGAGACAGTGATAAGGGAGACAGGACAGGGATGAGGAGGCGATGAGAAGATGAGACAGTGGTGAAGATAGATAAAGGGAAAAAGTAAAGGTTAAGCGGAGGAAAGGGATGAAAAGGGATAGGAAAGAGACAAGAGGAAGAGAGGGATAAGAGAAATGACAGGGTGATAAGGTAAAGGATCTGGAGTGGGATGGAGGAGGAGAGCGGGAGAGCACGACGGGTGAGGGAAAAGAGAGAGAGACGGTAAGGGAGGAGGGAAATGAGATGTAATTGTTGACTGGAAATAAGGATGGCTGGGAAAGGAAGGCAACGGGAAGATGACAGTGTGAAAGAGGATGGGAATGGAGGCAAGAGATGAGAGAGATGGAGGAAAAATGTATGGACTGAGATAAGAGGAGGTGAGTGCTATTAAATGGTTGGAGAGGATGGTGGGGATGGGAAGGATGGAGGAGTGGAGAAGGACGGAGGAATAAGGGAAGGGAGAAGTGTGGAGGGTTTGTCTTGGGTAAATGCCGTCATCATTAGAGGCAGAATTTTTTCTGTGTGTGTGTGTGTGTGTGTGTGTGTGTGTGTGAGAGAGAGAGAGAGAGAGAGAGAGAGGAAAAAGATGAATGCAGTGATAATTGAAATGGAAGGAAGTTACTACAAGACCAAGATGAGAGCAAGATGGAGAGATGAGAGACGAAGGTGCGTGGCAAATGAGAAGGGATGAGGAGGATAAAGAGAAAGATAAGAGGGGATGAGGACGAGAAGAAGGAAGGTGAGAGGAGTGAAGAGAATAAGGAGAAAGATGAGTGGGTTGAGGAGGATAAGGAGAAAGATGATAGGACTGAGGATGATAAAAAGAAAGATTTGAGGAGTGAGAAGGATAAAGAGAAAGATGAGACGGGTAAGGAGGATAAAGAGGGAGATGACAGGATTGAGAAGGATAAACAGAAAGATGAGAGGGGTATGGGGTAAATCCGAGAGGGAGGGAGAGACATAAAGAGTAAAGCCGAGAGACACAATACGTGAGAGAGGGTGAGAGGGGAGGGCCTGGAAAATGAGAGGAAGATGACAGGAGCTAAGGGAATGAAGATGAAAAGGTTGAATGGAAAGGAGAGAGGGTCGAGAGGGATGAGTGGAATGGAAGGTAAGATGAGAGGACTGAGGAGATGGAGAGTAAGATGAGGAAGATGAGGAGGGATTAAAACCAAGATAGAAGGAATCATGGGGATCGAGAGAGATAAGAGGAGTAAAAGGATTGGAGGGTAAGCTGAGAGACGTGAGAGGGATGGAGGAGAATATATGTGATGAATGAGATGGAGGGGATGATGAGAGGGAGTGAGGGAGATGCAGAGGAAAATAAGAGAGGGGACGAGGTTGAAGGGTAAGATAAGTTGGATGAGAGAGATTGAAGATTGAGGGAGGAGTCGGAGGCAAGGAGGGAAAGAGGAGAGGGGTTGGGGTGATGGAAAGTAAGATGAGAATGATGAGGAGGATGTATGGATGAGGAGGACGGGAAGAAAGGTAAGTGGGGTTAGGGGTATGGAGAGAAATATGATAAGGGTGAGGGGGATGGAGAGCAAGATGAAAGCGGGTAGCCTAGATGAAGTGATATTGGGGAATCGAGAAAGAACTGAGATGGGTGAGGAGAAGAGCGGGAATAATTACAGGGCTAAGAGAATAGAGAAGGGCTAGAGGGGTGAGGAGAATGGAGAGGAAGTGAGAGGGAGATTAAGAAGGGAGAATGACAAAACTGAGGCACCTGGTAATTGTTATCTTCGTTATTAAGAGATTTTCCAGGCAGGGAGGAAAGAGGATGATCTTGTCGGAGGAAAAAGAAGGATGAAGAGGGAGGAGAAATGGATGGAGAGGGAGGGGAGAGTGATGGAGAGGGTGGATAAGAAATGGAGGAGAGAGAGAGAAGAGGGAGGAGGGAAAGATGGAGACAGGGGAGAAAAAAACGGGATGGGGGCGAGGTGGATGGAGACAGAGGAAAGGAGGGATGTAAATGAAATGGAATGGAGAGGAAAGAAAATGATGACAGGGGATGAGAGAGTGATGTACAGGGAGGAGAAAGATGGAGAGGGAGATGAGTGGGAGAGAAGATAAATAATTTCGAGAGAGAAGAGTGTGTAAGGGAGGTAAAAGACTGGGAATAAAAGAGAGAGAGAGGGGGGGGGAGGGGAAGGAGGGGATTAGAGAGAGTAAGTAGGATGTATGGTGTGTGAGGGACTGATAATGTTAAGACATTTACTTTGGGAAGAGGGAAGTAGTGTTGGAGAGAGAGAGAGAGAGAGAGAGAACCAAAGGGAAGAAAGTGAAACTAGAATGGTAGAGTATTTAGAAGTTAGAGTTACATATTTACACACCACACCAAATCTCACGGCCCCAGTGAGGAGGAGGAAAACAATAACAACGTCTAATGTACAAAAAGAAAGAGTACTCAAACAGAGCGAGACCTGTGTCCTATAATAAGGTGAAGGTCGAGCGTTTGACCATGTCCTGTGACCTTGATTTGACTGATTGTTCTCAAAATCGAATGACTTCTTCTTTGCCTGGCGTTTATCTGCTCTCCGTGTGACCTTGACCTTTAGACTTATTCATCAGAAAATCACTTCATCTGCGACTGACCTTAAATTCTTCCCTGTTTCTTCAGATTTTTTTTTTTTTTTTTTTTTTTTTTTTTTTTTTAAATAAATAACAGAACGGAGGAAGGAAAAACAAATGGAGAAAAAAAAAAAATCCATACACCAGATTACTGGTGTCCTCTGTTCATAAAATATCTGTAACAGTTAGACTTGAACAGTTGTAGGTTGAAATTTGGAGGAAAACAACTCTGGGGAAGCGAGTTCCAGAGAGATGCAGTTCGGGGAAAGAAAGAATTCTGATAGGCAGAAGTTCTGCAATATGGTTGAGTGACATTCCAGTTATGAGCGCTACCAGATGCCCGTGTAGCACGAGGGAAGGCATGGAGAGGTGGCACCATGGACGCAACTTCGTCTGAGCATTTGCCAAAAAAATATCTGTAAAATAATGCAAGGGAGGCAACATTCCTTCTTACTTGCAGGGGAGGTAGTTTATATGTAATGGCAGGGTTGTTAATGATTCTAACAGCTTTATTCTGAATTTTGTCTAGTTGTCTTAATGCAACCTCTCCACAACCATTCCACAAGGGTGAGCAATATTCAAGCTGAGAGCGCACATGACTCTTATAAATTATAGCTAACTGCTCATCGGCGAAGAAGTTACGGACTCTGTACAATAATCCAAGTTTCTTTGAGGCGGTTTTAGCAAGTGATCTGACATGAGAGGTCCAGCTGAGGGCACTGTTAAGTGAGACACCAAGAATTTCAATACTTTTGGAGATGGGAATATTAGTAGCACTGAAGGTAATGTACGAATCTGGCAATATCTGTCTATTAGTAAACTGTATATATTTAGTTTTACTAGCATTAAAAGAGACAAGGTTGTTTTGTCCCCATTCACTGATTTTAGATAGATCTTGATTTATGGAGATGGCTGTACTGAGTTGAGAGGTAGAGATATTAGACTTTGTAAATGGATGTCTGAGTGTGAATGAACTATGTAGTGTTGAGTCATCTGCATATGAGTGAATGGGATTGTGAGTGACAGATAAGAGATCATTAATATGAACCAGAAATAGGGTTGGCGCCAGAACTGATCCCTGCGGCACGCCGGCGTTAATTGAGTGGAAATTCGAATATACATCATCTACTTTTACTCTTATTTTCCTGTCACTAAGATAAGAAGAAATCAAAGGAACAAAAGACGTTAGTCCATAGCAAGGGAGTTTGGAGAGCAGGGAACGGTGCCATACTCTGTCGAAAGCTTTAGAGATATCAAGAGCTACTGCATGAGTTTCTCCAAAAAGATCAATTGATTGATGGATGGTATGAGTTAAGAGATTGAGTATGTCAATGGTGGATCTTTCGTGGCGAAAACCGTATTGTCTATCATTAATTAAATTGTTGGATTCAAGATGTTTAACAATATGCTTATTAATTAAAGTTTCAAATACCTTAC
>NC_137054.1:2272322-2307322 GCF_032717465.1 Coenobita brevimanus
GCGTCTTTTCTGCAACGCCGGAAACGTATCGTTACCTGTTGTGATCAGATCTGTGTTATGTACGTATGTATGTATGAATCTGTGTATGCAGAACATTTTTTCATGAATGCCTGATCCGATTTGGATTAGAATTGACACATACATTGAGGGCTTGGGTCTGGGAAGAAGTTATTCGATTTTAATGCAGATCGATTAAAGATCAAAGTCACGGATCTAGGTAATTGCCTAGTTCGCACGCTGCATCTTGTACTGTCTGAGTACTTCTGGTATAGCCAGTTATTGTAGTTTTGCCATCGCTGTGCGGTTGTATTCAACTAAGGGAAGAAGTCTCCTAATGGAGATGTTATCGCGGCAGAAATGCTCGTTTTTAACATTACCGAGTGTTTTTAGAGCTCTCGAAAACCTTGGTGGCTAAAAGACTGGGTTTTATTACCGACCCTGATTCGATACCCATCCTTTACTCGCCTCTTTCCCTCTCTCTCAGCTCATCCTCCTAGACTCCTACTCCCATCACCTATCCACCATCCTCGTTCCTCGTTTACCCCGTCTTTCCCTGCCTTTATCCCTTTTCTCCCTTTCTGTAGCCCCTTATCCTCCTTATATTTCATCTCTCCCCCATTTCCGACCTTTCCCCCTCATCTCTCCTCCACCTTCCCATTTCTCCAGTACCTCTTCATGTCTCCTCCACCTCCTCGCTTCTCCTTGGCCCGCCTTACCTCTCCTCTACCCTATCTCGTCCTCCCTATACCCTCTCACCCTTCCTCCATCCTCACTTCACCTCTCAAGCCAGTAAACTTAATGTACCGGTACCCCCATACCTCTTCACCACCACTCACTCCTCAACCCCTCCCCTTCACTCCTCTTCACTCTTCTGTCTTGGCTTTCTAATCTACCCTCTCTTCTCACCCACTTCTCTGCTTCATCGTCCCCTCAGTATACTCTCTCCTCCTGTTCCATCTATCCCCTTTTTCTTCTTTTTCCATTCCTAATTCTTCTTCTGCCTTCTACCTTTTCTTACCATTCCTCCCCACTCTCCTTTTCTTCTCCATGCATCATTTTTTTCTTTTTTCTCGTTTATCATTCAACCTTCTTTGTCTCTCTTTCTCAGCCTTCTGTTTCATTTTGTTTATGACACATAGGTATTTTCTCCCCCCCTCTTCATGTATCATGCCTATCTTCTCCCCGTCTCCCAATTTTAACTCCTCCTCCTCCTCCTCCTCCTTCTCCTCCTCCTCCTCCTCCTCCTCCTCCTCCTCCGAGCTTCCATTTCTTCCTCTCCCTTAACCGCAACGAGTTTCTTCATGTCCGCTTTTTATCTAATTCTTTTTTGGATGGGTCGATTTGGCGGCCGCTCATGTTTTGGTCTCCGCCGGCACTGTAGATAAAGGGAAATAAAAGAGAGAGAGAGAGAGAGAGAGAGAGAGAACTAGTTTCCTTTTTCATCTTGTCTAATTCCTTCTCATCCCACACACTCCACCTCACATTACTTACGTTCCCATTGCCCACGATGACGCCCTGTACTGTATATCAAGTCGTGCTGCCAACAGAGGATTATATGCACTTCAGGGAAAGTTCTCAGTGTAAAGGGTACAAACAATCTTCATCACTCCCCCATTGGCTGGATGACGAAAACGTTCCCCTTGCTTACGCCAGACGATTTTATTCAGCACAGGAGAAGAGCTCTGGCAGTGTAGGAGGTAATAGTCAGGTGTCTTCCCTTCTAGATAAATAATCCTGATTTTTTTTTCCCACTTTGGAGCTTACGTTCTTCTTTCACTACATTATTTACTTTCCTGTCCCTTACTCTCCTCCCCTCGTACACCTTACTTCCCTTCTCTTCCACTGGTCTCCCTTTCTTCACTTCCCTGCTCCTCACTTGCGTCCCCTTCTCTGTTCCCCCATCACTCTTCTCCCTCCCCCTCCCCCCTCCCTCCTCTGCCCTTCATGTACCTATCACTCCATCCCTTTCCGTTTCCTTCCCATCATTCCCCTACTCTTCTCTTCCTCTCCACCCCATTTCATTCCCCTCGCCCCCTTCTTCTCAATGTCCCCCCCCCCTTCTTTCCTTTCCTTCCCTGCTGTTTACCTCTCCTGCCTTTACCTATCCTGTCTTTCCCTTCCCTATCCCCCCCTCCTTCCCTCTCTTGGCCCTCTGCGCCCTATCCCTATCCGGCTCCTCCCACACCTCTCTTCGCTTACCACAACACCATACCAATTTCGCCCACCCATCCTCCATCCAAGCTTTCCCCCTCCTCCTCGCCCACTCCATCCACACTTCTCACCCTCCACCCAGACCCCATCTTTCCACCCTTCATCCACGCCACCTCCTCCTCATCCTCCACCTTCCATCCACGCCACCTCCTTCTCATCTTCCACCCTCCTTCCACGCCACCTCCTTCTCATCCTCCACCCTCCTTCCACGCCACCTCCTTCTCATCCTCCACCCATACCTCCCTTCCCACCTCCACTCATGCCCCTTCCTCCCCACCCTTCACTCACACACTCTTGTCCCCTCCCTCTACCCGCACCTCCCTCCCCTTGCCAACAATTTCCTCTTCCCTCCCTCCCCTACTCCCCTTCCTGTGCCGCCCATTCTGGTTCGTACATTAATAACTGTCAAATATCTTGACTGGAAAACAGAGGACAGCAAGCGATTATGAAAGCTAATGAATACATTTATCACTCTGACAGAGAAATGCAACATTTAAAATATACTTTAACCCTTTAGAGGAAGGGCCTCACTTGGATATTATACTCAAGCTTCTGCCAAGCGATTTTGTTCTTATAAGAGTACCCCTGGCCCTGTTTATTGGTAAGAGGAGCTTAGGAAAAATGTGTGTGTGTGTGTGTGTGTGTGTGTGTGTGTGTGTGTTTTCATGAACGCACGTAATAATACTGAAAAATGTGCATCCATCCAACAAACGCAGCCTAAGTCTGGAAGAGGCAAAGTTCTGACATAACAAAAATCCGAGGAATTTTCATAAAGAAAAGAATAAAGTTTCATATGCATATTTTTTCCCTGGCTCAGCCCCCCAAAAACCTGGCCTCTAAAATCAATATGGGCGACTTGGTTGAGTTGGTGAGGTTATCAGATATGCCACGCGGAAAAAATGCAAAGAATTTAATAACTTTCAAAGAGGAGGGGGTGGAATACAGGCACTGGGTAGGGGAACTAGAAGGCTGGGGGGAGATAGTCACCAGGGGAAGGGAGGTGAGGGAGAGGACGGGGAGGGGGAGAATATGTAGCGGAGGGAGGTAGGTGAGTGATGGGTGGAGGGGGAGGGAACGTGTGTCAGTGGTAAGGGAGTATGGAATATTGTAGTGGGGACAGAAAGGTTTAAACGAGAGAGGTGGGAGCTCCGTGTGGTGGGTTGTGGAAGAGAGGTGGAACTCGAGGTAGGTGTGGCGAGGTGTAAAGGAGAACAGAACAAGGGCTGAGGTGTGGTCATACTGTACGATTTTACTCGGCTAACGAAAGCGTCATTGTAGAAGAAGAGGTGTTGAATGCTTTATCTAAGACCCTTGTTTTGAAGTGTCCTGAGCTGAATAAACTTAGGTGGTAGTAGAAGGAACAATATATAAAATACATTGCTGCCTTAATCTCAACTTGGTAGTACAGCTGTTCGAGAATGAGTGATAATGGTGACAGTAATTACCCTTTCAGGATCATACGACTCACTTAAAAAAAATAATAATAAAATGATGTTAACTGAAATATAATACTAGAGATATCTGCTTCATTAGAGGGTTAATGTTAACAGTGCTAACATTCAGGGTAACTTGACTCATTCACAGTAGAACAAAATAGTCTACCATACTCTCCAGTAAAAAGCTATCCACGTAAAACTGCCAAAAGACTGGAATCAAATGACTGGAGAAAGATGATTCTCTCTCTCTCTCTCATTATATATATTATTCATGGAGCATTACGCATCTTTTTCTCGTTTGTTATCTCGGTCTTGCCATTCTGTCTGTCTGTCTGTCTCTCTCTCTCTCTCTCTCTCTCTCTCTCTCTCTCTCTCTCTCTCTCTCTCTCTCTCTCTCAGATATTCTTTGGAACATTAATACTTCACTCTCACTTAAATATTAGTTTTTTCACTTTGCACTGTTCTTCTAAAGTCGTTCCTTGCATACTCCTCCGCTAACGTGGACATGCATCACAAATATTGTATTCTTCACAGTCTAAGTATACGCTACTAAGTATATATCAGTTAGACTGTGGTATTCTTTAGACCTTGATCTAGCCCACCCGTAACGTAGAGTATTTTCCAACAGCCAGGTTTCCGGCCTCTGAACCTCGAAGGGATAATAGGACTTTTTCTGCTCTGCTTGGAATGGATAATGTTTGTTCCTTCTTGAATATCAATCTTTCGTTTATCTTTTTTCTTTTCTCTCACCTCTATTTCTTTCCCGTTCTTCCTTCACTCTGCCTCTTCCTTTTTCTCTCTCTCCTACTCCCGTAACAATTCCCTCTCTTCTCTCTCGTCCAAAATTTTTCCCCTTTTTCCATTCGTCTCTTCGATGCTTCCTTCCATGCCTCTTCCATTTTTCCTTTCCTGCCTGTTCCATATTCTCGCCCTCTTTTTCAATTCTTCCCTCCTTATATGTCCTCCTCCTCCTCCTCCTCGCTTCCCTCCCCCTTCTTCTTCCTTCCTTCCTGCCCAGTTCTGATCTCCCTGCCGCATCCTTCTTCCTTTCTCTCTCCCTCTTCTTTCTTCCTCCCTACCACTTACCTCTTGATTCGTTCCTACCTCTTCCTTCTTCCTTCCTCCGTGCTCCTCCTCCTTCCCTCCTCCCTGCCCCCTCCTCCTTCCCTCCTTGCCTCTCTGTCCTTCCTCCCTGCCTCTTCCTTCTCTCTTCCACGCCTCTTTCATTTCCTTAGCGACTCCACAAACTATGTCCCTTCCTCCCTCCCACGCATATTCTCTCTCTCTCTCTCTCTCTCACACACACACACACACACACACACACACACACACACACACACACACACACACACACACACACACACACACACACACACTTCCCTTGCATCCTTTCCTCCCTTCTCTCCTATCCTCCTCTTCTCCCCTCTCCTTCCCTCCACCTACGTACAACAGTTCATAGTGTCACATAAAGAAGGAGATAATAATCCTTTCTTTCCCTCCTTCTTTTGTTCCCTTTTCTCTCCTTTCCTCCATCTTCTCTCTGTCTGTCTGTCTGTCTGTCTGTCTCTCTCTCTCTCTCTCTCTGTCTCTCTCTCTTTCTCAGGTGTTCATTTTGGCTTCCCCCCCAACCATCCCTTCAGACATACACCACCTAAAAGTCAGTGGCAGGAGAGTCCTAAAGTGCTATACATTTTTCACATAAACATATCAATAAACCCATATCTGAACCTAAACCTCCCTATTTCACCTTAATATCGCTGAACTCTGCCTAGACTAAGCTCAGCGTATCTAAAATAAGTTATATACAGTAGTTAGGATTGTAGATAGGATGGATTTATGTTAGGTTAGGTTGTAGTTGGTTAGGATTTAGGTTTCGTAAGATCAAGATGATGGTCAGTTGCTTAGTTGGGTCAGTTTAGGTTGGATTGGGTTCATTTTGAAAATCTTGCATTTTTATTGTTTTGTGTAAAGTGACCTAAGCTAGTTGTGGTCGCGGAAACAAAAAACGCAGCTTGTTTCGACACTCCCAAATGCACACACACACACACACACACACACACACACACACACACACACACACACACACACACACACACACACACACACACACAGATAAAAACAAAAGTTCTGTTTAGGTTTCCTTCAAAGTTCCGAAGAACGACATATACAGTTATGTCATTCTATTCATAAATGACACATATGTGTATGGACAGAAATTAAATTTGCCAGAAAAAATAGTCCGGATTTGAATAATTTATGAACCTAAAGGGGGAATGACATAATTATTTCTCTCGCTTGACTGGTGAGTTATGCCCTGCAGTGTACAACATACAGAGGAAGTGGGTTCATGTGCTGTGTGAAACAAAGGTAAAACAAGCGTTGCTGCACTGGCCTAAGCGCGCGAATGAGTGCGTAGGTGTATACCTGAGTTGTCTTTATTGGAAAGCAATCTTCTCGGGGATAAGATGATTCAGGTCATCTTGCCTGCCTCCACACCATCCTGCTTCTTCTTGGAATGAGATATTGCCCCGAAGATTTGTCTTGAGTGATAAATTTTTGCAGGGGAAGTGGGACCACGCAACGAACTGTCTGCAGAACTGAGGCTTAGGTGACTCTAGGCCGCCTCAGACAGGAATGTGAGTTGTGCCCAGTAGAGCTTCCTGGGTGGTTCTGAGGCGAATCATGACTGAAGTAGGCCTTGACAAGAAGATGTTTCCTGCTCAGTGTTATCCGGCGGACATGGGCGCTTATACTTCACTCGCGCGCGCGCACACACACACACACACACACACACACACACACACACACACACACACACACACACACACACCTGCTAGCCACCCTAGCTCTCTCTGCACACACACAAACACACGCATACAGTAAGGGCATAAAGTATGCAACAATACATCATAATGAAGGAAGCCCATATGTTTACACACGAACAACCAAATGAAGTACATACGTACACACAAACACACACATTTAACAAAAACTCACACAAGAAGACGCACACACTGATCATTCACACACCTATACCGTATATCCATTCTCATGCAAAAAAGCGCGCGCGCACACCCATACATTCACAAACACGCACACTCACACAAACACAGCCCCCCCCTCTCTCTCTCTCTCTCTCTCAACCTGGCTTGCTCCCGTTCTGTCCCCTCTCAAGTCACGGCTCATCACACACTCAAACACACACGCTCAAGCACACAGGGAGACAGAGGTAGGCACAAGGGACGTTCACACACACACACACACACACACACACACACACACACACACACACACACACAGATCCTCCCATTCCCTTTCCATTCAATGCAACGGCTCATCACACACACACACACACACACACACACACACACACACACACACACACACACACACACACACACACACACACACACACACACACACACACACACACTAATCTTCTGATGGGATGAGAGGGGGGGGGGAGAGAATAGGGAGGGAAAGTGGGAGAGATTGGGAAGGAAGGGAAAGAAAATGAGTTAAGAAGGAAGGAGGGACAGGAAGGAAAAGAACCGGAAAGACAAAGAAGGAATGAAAAAAGGAAGTGGGAAGGAAGATGTAACAGTGCAGATGTAGGAAGGAAGAAGGTAAGGAAAAGGAAAGAAGGAAGGAAATAAGGAACAAATGAAGGTATGGGAGACGGAAGGAAAGCAAAACTTGAAAGTAGATACGGGGAATGAAAGACGGGACTAGGGAGAAGGACGAAAGAATAAATAAGAGGAAACGAAAGAATATAGAGGAAGGAATGGAAGTGAAGGAACTGAGGATCAAAGGTAAATAGAAGGAAGGAAGGAGGGAGGGAGGGAAGGCGGGAGGAAGGACGGAAGAAAGGAGGAGGAATTGAAGGAAGGATAGGGGGAGAAGATAAAGGGAGATGATAAGCAGGAGGAACGACACATAACAGATGAAAAGGAGCAGAAGAAAAGATGGAAGGAGGGAGAGAAAACTGAAGAAGCAGGGAGAGGGAGAGAAGAATGAATAAAGGAAGGAGAGAGAGTAGTAAAGACGTAAGAAAAGTGGAAGAATATATGAAGCAGTGAAGAATGCATATGTGGGAAGCAGAGAAAAGTTGAAGGAAGACAGCGAAGGTGAAAAGAAAAGGGAGAGAGAATGTATGAAATAACGGAGAGGAGAATACGAGGAGGGAAAAATTATGAATAAATGATAGAAGGAGAGAGAGAGAGAGAGAGAGAGAGAGAGAGAGAGAGAGAGAGAGAGTTAATAAAGAGAGCGAAGAAAAAGTGAGAGCAGAATGGGATGGGGGAGTGGAAAGTGTTAAAGAGAGTGAAGCCATAAGGAGAGAGAGTAAAGAGGGAGGAGGAGAAAGGAATATGAGGAAGGCGAAGGGAGGAGGGGGCGAGAAGGAGGAGGAGGAGGAAGGAGGGAGAGAGAAGGAAGAGGAAGAAGGAGGGAGAGGGAAGGAGGTTTCTGCTCTAACACACGTAAAGGCTCAATTAGACATGCAAATTTTCAGTCTCTCTCTCTCTCTCTCTCTCTCTCTCTCTCTCTCAAGTTTTCTTTCGCACCCTTCTCTTGACCTCTTTATTTTTACCTCTCCTTTATCCTCTTCAAATTTCTGTCTTTGTTCTTTCTTTCTTTCATTTGTTCTTTCTTTCTTTCTTTTTTTCTTTCTCTACTTGCATTGACTCTGCTTTCTTTTATATGGCTTTTTCTTTATTTTTCTCCCTTTCATGTAACTTTTCAACCCTCTCATGGTGTAGTTTTCCTGATATTTTAATTCAGTTTAACGGCAGACGATTTTATTCAGCAGGAAATTAGGTCATAGGAGCCAGAGATTGTTTGTTGCTGCCACTGTTAACCCTTTTATGGTCAGGACTAGTCTAGCATTGCACTCCAGCGTAGGCCAGACGATTTCATTCAACTGAAAGTGAGTCAGAGGATCAGGAGCATAAATCCTGTTTATTATTTTTTTCTTTCTTGTTTCCTCCAGTTGATTTTATTCAGCTTGTGGTAGATCTGTTTTGGGTTAATCAAAGCTAGACGCGGCCTCACCTGTAAGAAACGCTGATCCTAAGCTCGAGAAAATCATCTGGAGAAAGCAAAAAACTTAAGAAAATACCGGGTAAGTTATGGGGCTGGAGGAGGTTTATTAACTTTGGTATTTCCTCCCTGATCCCTGATATTTTTCGTTTCTCATATTTTCATCTCTTAAATGTTTTCTGTAATATTTCGTTCCTCGTCCATTCTCTTTGTGTTTTTTCCTCTCTCACTTTTTCCACTCCATTCTTCTCGTGTCTGGTTCCAACTTTCTTCCTCCCGCACACCCTTCTCGTCTCTTTTCCTGCCTTTTGTCTCTTTCTTTTGTGTCTTTTACAATGTTGTTCTCTTTCAGATCCATTAGTACCCCAGTTTCTCTCTCTCTCTCTCTCTCTCTCTCTCCAATTTTATTTGCCTTCCGATACTTCCTTTATTTTCCTTCTTTCACACTGTGGATATATGCCACCATCTTTCTTCCATCTCTCCCTCTCCCTCCTTCTTCTGTCTCTTCCTCTGACCCTTCCCCTTTTATTTCTCCATCCTTTTTTCACGCCTTCTCTCCCTCCATCCTTCCCTCTTCTCTCCTTCCATCTCTGCCACTCCATCCTTATTCTTTTCACTCATCCTTACCTCTTTCTCCTTTTCCCATCCTTTTTGTTCCTTCCATCTCTCCCTCACTCTGGTATCCCTCCATCCTTCTCTTTTCCTCCCTCTTCTAGTGCTTCATTCCATTCCCTCTCCTTCACTTTCGTCTCCCCCTCCATCCTCCGATCATCCCTTTCCTCTTCCAAGTCTCCTCCCGCCCTCACCTCTTATTCGTCCACCCTTCCCTCCATCCCTCACCTCCCATCTCTCTTCCATCTCTCCATTCCCACATTCCTCTACACGTCCATCGTCTTCTCCACTGTTTGCATTCCTCCATTTTTTTCTCTATCCCTCCTCCCATCCTTCCACTCTTCCTGAAGTCCATCCTATCCCTTGAACTTTAAATTCTTCCCTTCTATAATTATTAGTATTCATTTCCTCTCAGTTTCCTCCAATTCTTCACTAATCTTTCTGCTCCACTCGTCTCTTCACCCATCCAACCTTCCCGGCAACCCTTCACTTATCCTTCTACCTCCAACCGTCCATTCTTCCATCCCTCCATTCTTCCCTTCACCTGTCCTTTCCTTTCCCGTCCCTTCATTCCTCTGTCTCTCCACCCTGCCATCCACCGCTCCACTTTTCCCTCCAGTCCTCTCCTGTCCATTCATTCCTCACTCCACCCAACCTTCCACTCCTCCACTCTTCCCTCCACAACACCACTACAGTCAGCTCTAATCTGCACCACTCCACTGTCTTCTCCACTTACTGCTCTACCCTTGTACATCCTCCACCCTCTACTCTTTCCTCCACCTCTCCCAGTACTGCTCCACTTCCCTCCACCCATCCACTTCCCTCCACCATACCCTCCAACTGCTGGGTTCCACTATTACCATCAGGCCTCTTGTTTGTCGAGGGTAACGAGTGGTATTTTTGTGTTTAATGAGGAGTAACGAAACAACGGCCTAGGGTAATGGAAATAGCGGAGGAAATAATAATGCGCTGTAAGAGGCTATTGTTGCCCTGGGTACCCTTACTGATGACGCTACTTATGCTTTCACTACCGCTACTGTTACTGTCATTGCTACTGTGCTGTTATTGCCGTCTCCGTCACTACCAACTACATCGTCACCACTGTTAATACTCTCACCAACTAGTCACCATTACTGTTATCACCACTATTGTTATCGTCACCGTCGCTAATGATGCTTTCACTGTTACTATCATCGTTACTTCTACCTGTCACATCATAACTACGACCATGGCTAGTGTTGTACTGCTACTATCAATAGCTGCTGTCATTATCATCACCATCTTTGCCAGCCACTATCATCACCATCGTTATCGCTGTCATTATCAGTACATCCATCTTCACCACTGCCAATATCATCACCTCTGCGACCAACCAAGCTATCATCACTGTTGCCATTATTACGTTTATCTTATCAACAGTGTCACCACCACTTATACTATCTTCCCTACTATGTTGTCATTCTCGCCGCTGTCTTTGGCAACTACATCATAATCACCTTAACAATGACTACAGGTACCATCTCATCACCAGAATCACCACCACCACTACCATCGTTGCAACTTTACTACGCCTGTCATCAGCATCAACAATTACCACCTGATCACCACTACCACTATATCGACAATTACCATCTCCTTATCATCACGTCAGTCCCTGCTCCTGTCATTACTTTTACCACTATCATCACCATCACTACCTACAACATACGGGGGTATTCCAGCAAGTTCCAGACGATTTTCTTTAGGTACGAAGAATGAGTGCAAACTGAAGAGGTTACATCTGTTGATGTTTTCACTTGATTCTCTCAAGATGAACAATGTCTGCATGTACCAACAGTGGAATTAAAAAAAAATAATAAAAAACAAGCAAGACATCGAATTCAGTGGGTTATGGCAAACACGGTGTTCGATTCAAGCACGCCGTAATTGAGTGAAACCGAGCCCAGAGTTCGTAAGACGCCACAGACTGAATAACAACAACAACAACAAAAACAACAACAACCACTGGCATCCATCAACTGGTCTGAGGGTCAGATATTTGACGGTGTCCTGTTACCCTGATCGTCGACATATTACTCTCAAAATCAAAGCACTTCATTCTTGCCTCTCCCTTAACCTTTCCAGAAACTTTGGTTCACATCAGATCAAAAACCGTCTGAGATGACTTTGTCCAGAGATCCTGACTTCTGACCTTTCCCTGTGACCTTGACCATTGCCTGATTATTCTTATTCCCTATTATTTCATGTTTGGTCAAAATATATTTCTTAATTTGGTTTTGCCAGGTGAACACTTGACTAAGCCCTTGTTCATTACATTCTCTCTCTCTCTCTCTCTCTCTCTCTCTCTCTCTCTCTCTCTCTCTATATATATATATATATATATATATATATATATATATATATATATATATATATATATATATATATATATATATATATAATCGAATATAAATAATAAAACAACAATAAATGTAAAACGTTAGGTGCCCTTATTGGCCGTCCCTATTCCCCTCCTCCCTAGTTTAATTGCTCGTAAAGTCAGATAATAACTGTTTATTTTAACACACACACACACACACACACACACACACACACACACACACACACACACACACACACACACACACAAGCCAATAAAAACAAACACCCGTTCTCGGTTTGGAAGCACGGTGTATCGCCAGTACCACAAATGATACCAATGGCTAATGCTTGCCTCTGCCCGAGGTAAAATTTCGCCTCGTGTTCGGTTCAGCATTTCAGCGCCAGTCCACGCCATGCACTTCCATTCTCACGTCTGTTGGTATAAGAGGAATTCATTTGAGGCTGCAAGTGCACGTAAATATATGGAATTGTGGATGAGAGAGAGAGAGAGAGAGAGAGAGGTTAGTATGGCTTTTGGTTCCTTCCTTCCTCTCTCTCTCTCTCTCTCTCTCTCTCTCTCTCTCTCTCTCTCTCTCTCACACACACACACACACACACACACACACACACACACACACACACACACACACACACACACACACACACACACACACACACACACACACACACACACACACACACACACACACACACACACACACACACACACACACACACACATGGACATTAATTACACCCTCACACAAAGAGACGCATACAAACACACACACACACACCATCTCTTACTTGTTATTGCTGGTAACCATTATCCTCTCTCTCTCTCTTTCTCTCTCTCTCTCTCTCTCTCTCTCTCTCTCTCTCTCTCTCTCTCTCTCTCGCTTGCTCTCAAAAGCACGCACGCCCTCGTTACATGGTACTCTAAAACACACACACACACACACACACACACACACACACACACACACACACACACACACACACACACACACACAGATAAACACACTCTCTTTACCTTCCATATTTAGGAGACCACTTAGGACCTTGGCACACACAGCACACACTAACGATCCGCACATATGGACGTACGTGTGTTTGTGTGTGTGTGTGTGTGTGTGTGTGTGTGTGTGTGTGTGTGTGTGTGTGTGTTTATACTGACCATCAGTGTTGTAATGAATGTATGTGTTTCGTTGGCGTGTGTGTGTACCTTAATGCATATAAGAGAGAGAGAGAGAGAGTGGGAGAGAATTATGCCTTTGTATGTTTCATTATAAGAGGGTGCAGATAATTGGATAATCACCCCCCACACACATACGCGCACACTAAACAGTAAAGATAAAATAAACACATTACCAAAAAAATAAATAAATAAACGTTATATCTCTTCAAGGATGCTGTTGATGATGTGATGAAGCCTTTACTCAATGGCCTACTCTCCCCACTGAACCCGCCCCATAATTGTCAAATGTCTGTCTTGAATGTTCAGCTGTAACAATAGTTTAACACCGAAAATGCATTGCTGAAGATGTTGACTGTAAGTATTGACCTATTTTGACATAAATGTAAGGGAAACAAGCTATTAAGCCGGAAGTGATTCAAAGAAGCATCAGTTTCATAAAGTAAAGTACAATGAAATTTAAATCAGAACGAAAACTCTGATTTAAGAGAATGTACCGTAAATACATACATTGTGGAAGAAGCAAAAAGTTAATTAATACTACCGGTGTGTATACTGTATATATAATGTATAGGAAGTAAATATTATGCATGTAGAGGAAGGAGGAGAGATAAAAATCAGAAAAGAAACAGAATGGAGCAGTAATGTGGACTGTGGAAGACTTAGTATTTAAGCAAATGATAAATGATGTTAATGCAAATACTTCAGTCATATATGTATACGACTGCGCTTAGATAAGAGTACGTTCTGGCTTTCCTTTATTTATATTTCTTTGATGGAATGAAACTGTGCTGGTACCCCACCTTTGGTTCGTCCTAATCCCTACAAAAAATAAGTCGAGTAAAGTGTTAAAACACTAATTAAGTAAATGTAAAATTACAGAAGTACGTACAAAACAATGAATTCTAACACATATTGATAAAAAAAAAATGCTACATAAAAAAATTAAAAAGGGAACATGTTTGCTAGTAGCCTACAAGTGAATAAAACAGTAACTTACTGTAATATACAGTCTGATAATCCCGGTAAATTATTATAATATACACTAATGAAATAAAACAATTCAAAGTACATAAATATAAAATCCTACGTGAATAGGAAAACCCACGCAGGACAAGCCACCTCGTTATCCTTAATCCCACCATTCCTCCTCCTCCCTCCCGTCCCCTCCGTCACTCCATTTATCCTTCACCCTTTCATTCCTCCTCTTCCCTCCCTCTGTTCCCCTTCCCACATTTCCCTGTTCTTCCATTCTTCCCCTATCCCTTTTTCCATTCCTCCCCCTCCACCTCTTATCCCTCCCCCACCTCCTCCCCTTTCCCAGTGCGCCCCAGGGACCACAATAAGTTGGCGACGTGATCACTGGATTTATTGCCAATATGTCGAGGCAGCCAGGCAGACAGGCAGGCAGCCAGGCAGGCAGCCAGGTAGGGAGGCAGGCAGATCATTAGGTAGGCAGGTAGGTGGGTGGGGTGAATGGCTGGTAGGCAGACGCTGGAAGGCAGTCATGTTAGTAGGTAGGAAACTAAGTAGGAACGTAGGTGGGGATGCAAGTATGTTTAGTTGGAAGGCAGTTAGGTAAGTAGAGGCAGGTAGGTCAGGACGAAGGTAGGTGGGAGGCAGATAAGTGGGAAGGCATATATTTGGGGAGGCAGGCAGGCGGGAAGGTAAGGAAGTAGGTAGGTTGGGAGAGTATAGGGAGTTAGGAGGATTGGTAAGGAGGCAGGAAGGTGGGAAGACAGGTAGGTGGGAGGCAGATCGTTGAGGAGGCTGGTAGGCGGGGAGGTAGGTAGGTGCAGAGATACGTATATGGGGAGGTGGGAAGGCAAGTAAGGAGGCAGGCAGTTTTAGAGGCAGGTAGGTACTGGAAAATTTGTAGATGAGAAAGTAAGTGAGGAGGCAGGTAGGTGAGGAAGTAGGCAGTGAGAGAGGGAAGGAGATGGAAAAGCAGACAAGTAGGTGGGGAGGCGTGTATATGGAGAGGCAGGTAGGTGTGGAGGTGGGCAGCACAGGTAGGGAGAGGGACATGTACTTAAGCACGCACACCTGACTACAACAAGGATATCCTCTCTGAGCCTCAGAAGACAGTAGCAGAGCGCGATTTTTCCAACCACCAGCCAAATACCAACCACTTCAGCAGAAATATACGGTGATAATCAGTAGGAGAATGGAACAGCAGGTCCATGATGCTGCTGCGTTTTGCTGTAGACTTCGTTAACCGGCAAGAAATAACAATAACAAGCCATACTTTTGACTGATTCAGGTGTGACCGTATGGGGGTTGGAAGTGAGATATACTGTATACGAAACCGACTCTTTAATGTATAGCACACTGCAGTGAAATATGTTCCTTGTGTTTACAACCCAGCAGAAGGAAAAATCCTTTGCATCATCTGGCTGAAAATGTTTGCCAATTACTGTATAGTCATTACGACTTATGTAGTCAGACCGGTTTGTTTCATACCATGTATTTATCATTTGTCGTGCTTTCATGCCCCTTGGAAAGAAAGTGTATATTTGGATGAGATCCCACCTGTGTATGTGATTAGTTAAATTAAACAGATTCAGCTCTTCTAAACGTTCGTCCTATGGCTCGTTTCTCGGTAGCTGTAAAATTTTAGTTGCCCCCCTCTGTCTCTCTTTAGTTTTCCCTATCTTTTTTGCACAATACTGAACACAACTTTCGAAGTGTGAGCGTTATTACCTGGGAAATGTACAAGCTTCTGTGCGGATGACATTTTCTAAGTTGAAGTCAGATACTCCACTCCAAGATGTATTTATTTTTTTTTTAATACGTAGTGTCTCTGTGTACTGTTGGCTTGATATTTGCAAATCCGGTTTGGTTTCCAATCTGCTATCATTATTGCATCTTCATGGAAAGTATTAAGAACTTTAATTTTTCCAGTATGCAAAACTGCTGACCATGTATAGACCCAATTAATCAACTTATCAAGATCTCAAAATCTTAACCGCTTGTAATCAGCATCCGCTCTATCATCAGTTTTTTGGTATGATCAGGAAACAGGCATTCGTCAGTATCGTTCATTATAATAATAAAAAAACAAAATTTACAGCATTCCTCTTAAAGCATGTATCCAATTTACTTCTTTTCCATTTGCAGGTAAGTGTGAAAACCAGCAGGTAATGGACCGTGAGTAGCATCAGGTGGTGGAGCAGCGGGTGCGTGGCATAATCAGGTACGCATGTGTGAATTAGCTGATGAGGTGGATAGCTCATGTGGTAGCCAGATGGAGGAGTAGAGGAGTAGGGAAGCAGGAACGTGAGGAGGTAAGTAGATCGATGGGCAGGCTGGCATGTAGGAAGGTGGAAAGGAGGGCCTGCTGGAAGGAAGGTGAAAGACTGTCAGGCAGTTGGTGGGAAGCAGGCAGACAATTAGATGGAAGACAGATAGAATGGGACGTATATGTAGGCTGACAGGTAAGTGGGAGGCAAAAAGGTAAGTGGATGGCAGACAAGAAGATAGGTGGGCGGTAGACAGGAGGGGATACAAACAGAAAGGGAGGTGAGATTTAGGAGGTATGGTAAATGTGGTATAGGCAGGAAGGTAGGTGGGATGTAGCCAGGAAGGTAAGTGGGATATAGGTAGGATTCAGGCAGGAAGGTGGGTGGGATGTAGGGAAGAAGGTAGATAGTATATAGACAGGAAGGTAGGTGAGATAAAGGCAGGAAGGTAGGTGGGTTATAGGTAAGAAGGTAGGTGGGATATGGCAGGAAGGTAGATAGTATGTAGGTAGGAAGGCAGATTGGAAGTAGGTAAGTAGGAAGGTAGGTGCAAGGTAGAATGGAAGGTAGGTGGGAGTCAGACCAGTATGTAGGTGGGAAGTAGGCAAGAAAATAGGTGAGAGGCAGCCAGAAAGACAAGTGAGAAACAAGCAATAAGACAGTAAAAAGGCAAGGCATTAGGAAAACAAGTGAGACAAAGAGCTCCGGTCGAAATAGGCCATTAGATAGGTGGAATGCTGGAAAGGTGGTATGGTAGGCCTGTGCAGGTGTGGTGAATTATTACACCATTTCGAAACTGTGTCAACGCCAAACGAGGTCCCGCAAAGCAAATTAAACTCGATTATCTCCAACTCGGCCTAGATTTTCGTCCTTTTGAAGCTTGTCACGTGGCTTAGTAGTGGAAAAAGACTACAGTATGACTCTACAGCCTTTACATAGCACTTCGTGACTGTTACCATACGCTAGTGTAAATCCTCTGTTACATCTCAGCATTCAAGACGGAGAGATGGCAGTTTTAGGCCAAGATAGAATAAAAGGAGCATAGTAATATTCATGCGAGTTGGAAGTCTTGGAATGTCGCTTCGTAAGACAGGGGCAGGGTGCCCCAAACATACAAAAGAATGATTGACTGCGATACGCAGATGAGGACAACAATATTGCACTACGTTTTATTCAACAACAAAAAAAGTATATATATATATATATATATATATATATATATATATATATATATATATATATATATATATATATATATATATACTGTATAATTATTAGGCAAGAAGGTGGGGAGGCAGGCATGTAGGGAGGAAATCAGACAGAGAGAGAGAGAGAGAGATGCAAAGTTACGGTAGATAGGGAGAAGTGCGGGTGTTACCAGGTGAGGGAACAGTCAGGTATGCAGTGAGGCAGACAGAGAGAGGGGTAAACGGTGAGGCAGGGAGAAGGGGAGGCATGTATATAGGCAGGAAGTCAGGCAGGCAGGAAAAGAGGGGAGGCAGCAGGCAGAGTTGTGCAATGATGGCGATATGGAGGCTAAGGAAGAGAAAGGCAAGGACGTGAGCAAACAAGGGAAGAGCTAGGAATGCGGTGAGGCTGGGACGGAGGGACAGAGAAAGGAAGGTAAGCTTGGAGGGAGAGGGAGGTAGTTATTTAGGATAGAGGGAGACAGAACAGAGAGAGACGCGAGGCAGGAGGGAGAGAGATGGGGAAAAGAGAGAGAAACCGGCAAGGTGGAAAAGTCAGAGATGTGTGCAGAGAGGAAGAGTTAAAAGTAGGCAGAGAGAGAGAGAGAGAGAGAGAGAGAGAGAGAGATGCGGGGTTGGGAGACGAGAGGGTGGAAGGGAGGGAGAGAGTAAAGAGAGGGTAGGAGGTCGTGTGGGAGAGAGGGTGGTAGGAAAGGAAAAGTAGTGAGGCAGAAGGATAAGAGAAAAAGGAAGAGGGAAGCAGGTTTCTAAGAAGAAAAGAAGCTAAAAATATTGGGAGAGAGAAACATACGGAGGTGAAAATCTGAAGAAGAAGAAAGAACTGAATAAATAAAGCACACACACAGTTAAATGAAGACAGATATAACAGAGAAGTAGATGGATTTACAGATGACTAGGAATGTAAGTGTAAGTATACAGACCTATACACCTACACGAAGACAGAACGGGATGGATTAGGTAGACAGAATGAAAGATTATGATACAGAGTAAGACAGACGAAGACCACATGTGTATACTTTCCCTAGTCCTGAAAATCTGTCTGGCACTTTATCAGTAAACCTGCTAACCAGGTCCTTACTGGTCGGCGTACATACAGGTTAACTAAAAAACGCCATTTCTTTCAGTTTACTTCCCTGCCTGCATACCTACCTACCTCTCTGCTCACCTACCTGCCTACCTACCTGCTTCCGTCCTTCCATGCGTATCTACCCACATACCTACCGGTCCACCATCAGTCTAACTCTTCCCTTACCTACCTTTCCATCTACCCACCGTCATAACAACCAAGCTACATACCTGTCGATTATTTACCTACCCCCTAATTACCTACCTACTTTTGTCCCTCCTTCCATACCCGTCTACCTATGCACTTATCAGTTTATCACAAGTCAAATTCCTCCCATGGTTACCCCCCTATCTATCTACCTTTCTACCTACCTGCCTATCTACTTTTGTCCTTGATTCCATACCTCGCTACCAGTCTGCTGTCAGTCTAAATCCTCCCTTACCTGCTTACTCATGTACCTACCTACTTACCACATCACAGTCAAAGCCTAGTATCTCACTCTCTCTTTGTCTGTTGACTTACTTACCTGCATGACCGCACTGTCTCTACCATATCATCCAGTTCCTCCCTCACCTACCTGCCTGCCTACCTACATACCTACTTACCTACCTATCCTCCTTCCTTCACTATTGCACCCACTCTACCTCTCCCTCCTTTCCAACTTAAGTACCTACCGGTCACATCACCAACGCATCCAGTTCCTCACCTACATCCCTACATACCTATCTACCTACTTACCTGCTAACTTGTCTGCCTAACTACCTGCCTGTTCTCTAACCAACCTGCCAAACCAACCATTTACCTACCTGCCTATCTTCCTGCCTATCTACCTACCTACGTACTAACCAACATCATTACACCCTCTAAACCCCACTTTCCTTTCCTACCTAGATACCTACAAAGCACCTCGCCGTCAACAAAATTAATGTAATTCCTCTCACCTACCTGCCGTCCAACCTTCCTACCTATCTACCTACCTACCCTCCGGCTTACTTACTTACCTAGCTACATCTCACGGCCCACCGGACTCTGATGTAATTTGAAGCTATGTGAGGGCGAGGGGAAAATCGGGGCTGGGGAGACACGAACTGCACCAAGATTGAAAGTAGACTGGCGCTGGATGGATGGTTGGTTGGATGCATGGGTGGATGGGTGGTGATGGATGGTTGAATGAGTGGCTGGAGAGATGGATGGATGAATGAATGGATAGACAGAATGAACAAAATAGCACTCGCATAAACGGTCGGCGGGATGAATGGACAAACGAGTAAATGGAAAGATATATTTAGATAACTGGACTGATAAATGCCTAGAATCTAGACAGATAGATGGACAGGTAGGCAGATCGAGAGGGGAGAGAGCATATTAATATTTCTGGACCCCAACCTTTTACTTCTCTCCTGTCACAGTTTTCCTTTCTCACTCATTTCTCTTTGCTTTACCACTCAACATTTCCGTCTGCTCTAATGTCTCTCAGTTTATACCTTTTTGGCCGACTCATGCTGCGCCTATTGTTAGTTGCGTTTTCTTGCTTGGTTTCTATCTTTTGGGGTTTCTTGTTTAATTGTTACCTGTATTTCTGAAAGTCAGAATGCTTTTCTGAACCCATATTGTGTGTACGCTGGTATCCGATCGAAAACATGTGTCGTGTGTCCTGCCCATGAACGAGAAGCTAATTTTCAAAGCAGCAGTGATTTTATGTCGCCTTTAGGAAGTGACTGGATGGAAGGATTTTACATTCGTTGCATTCTCTTGCTGTACTGGCTCCTGAGTACTAATTATCCACCTTTGTTTACATTGTAGGAAATGATTGAATACTACAGACCATATGAGTTGTCCAAAAGCTCATGAACCTAGCTCACCCCTTTCCCAAGAATACACTCCTTTCTGGGTTAATATTTTGTGGTACCTGTAGCTAGGTATTGTGTAACTGGATGGTTAATGTCTGGCGATTTTATCTAGCTGACGAGGAAATACTGTGCCAAACATTGTAAAAAAAAATGGATATGCTTTTAAATTTCTTCATATGTATTTCTGATGATGTTAGAGGTGTTAGGATTCACGTGAGTGCCCCTCTGACGTCGTGAAGAGTAATTATTAGAGTAGCATTGTCTTCTTCAACCTCCATTCCGCAAGAGGGAAGGTAACTGTTGCTCGTGACTGTACATTTTATCACGAAACGCGCAACAAAAACCACCACCACAGCAGCAAAAACAGCAAGGAATAGTAACCTTAAACCACAACTAACACAAAACAGCACCACGCATCGACAAAAAGGACGACCGTCAGAGTTTACAAAAAGCAACATGGAACACTAAAACGCAGGTCCTGAAAATATAAAACCGCAAGGAAAGTACAGCTTCCAAAATACAAACACACACACACACACACACACACACACACACACACACACACACACACACACACACACACACACACACACACACACACACACACACACACACACACACACACACACACACACACACACACACACACACACACACACACACACACACACACACACACACACACACACACACACACACACACACACACACACACACACACACACACACACACACACACACACACACACACACACACACACACACACACACACACACACACACACACACACACACACACACACACACACACACACACACACACACACACACACACACACACACACACACACACACACACACACACACACACACACACACACACACACACACACACACACACACACACACACACACACACACACACACACACACTATTTCACCACAAAGGGTTACACTGTTGACAAATGCTACATGGAGGTACGCAAGACTGAACGCAGGCTGTAACACTGTAACACACACACACACACACACACACACACACACACACACACACACACACACACACACACACACACACACACACACACACACACACACACACACACACATCTCACGAGCACAAACAAGTCACAAACGCACGAGCATCAAAAGAGAGAAAAATTTAAGGGCGCACTTAGAAACATAGGCACAAAGGAAACGCAAAGTAAGCAGACAAACACAAAACAAACCCCGTATCAGCCCAAAAAGCGGCAATCAGTGTTGACAAAAGCAACATGGAAGAAGGGGCGAGACTGGAGGCCACATTATTATTTTCTCTCCTAATAACACTCTTGTTTTCCTCCACCCCGGAGATTTTCCATGCATACGTAATGTGGGGGAAGGAGAGGAGAGAAAGGAAGTTGGAGATGAGGAGGCAGGAAAGGGGTAGTGGGGATGAAAGGAAAAAGAGAAGGTAAGGAAGGGTGGAGGGATTAAGGTTAAGGGGATGGTGGGAAGGGAATGAAAGATGGAGAAAATAGTAACGGGTATGATCGGAGAGAGAGATCAAGGATGGGTGGAGAGCAAAGGTGGTTAATAATGACTGTGGAACTGATGATGAGGGATGGAAGGAGAGAGAAAAGGCAGGGATGGAGAAAGAAGAATGTTGGGCAGGGAAGGAAAGATGGAGGGAAGAGAGAAGAGAGGGAATTGTAGGAAGAAATGGAGGAAGAAGGTAAGGAAAGAGAGTAGGATGGATAGGGATGAAGGGAGATCTAGAGATGGGTGGAGTGAGAAGGTTGGAAGAGGATTAGGACGGAAAACGTTGGAGAGAGGGAGGGAGGATTGAAGAGGGATGGGGATAAAGATAGGGGATAGGTGGAGAGAGGGAAGGAAAGAAGAATGGTAAGAAGGACGGAGAGGAGAAAGATAACCGGGATGGAGGGAATGGTAGAGATGTAGGATAGGATTGAGAAGGATGGGAAGAGAGAAAAGATCCGGAGGGAGAGGAATGAAGGTAGGGGTGGGGGAGGAAGAGGGTTATGAGGATGGAGGCAAAACGTAGGGATGAAAGGAAGGATTGCGAAGGATAGAAGAAAAATGTTTGCATGGAGGACAGAAGGGAATAGGATGGAGGAGGAAAGCGGGAAAAGAGAGTACAATGGAACGGAGAGGGGAGATGGATGATGAGAAGTAAAGGGAGAGAGAGGGAAGGTAGGGATGGAGGACAGGAAGGAGAGGGTGAGGGAGGGAAGGAAGGTTGAGTGCTAAGTATGTGTTTATTATTCCATTATAACACTGGCCCTACAAAACCCATTATTACATTATAGTATCAGTGTTTATCCTGTATACATTCCAGTCTACTTTACATTCTCGAGCGGATGACGAAGCCCTACTTGAAATTCCGTAGACTAGACATTATGAATTCCTTTGCAATGGCAGTGGAAGTTCTCATCAACATTTAAACGGGTAAGAATATCAGAGTACCGTAAGATCATTCGCCATTTCAGTCATTTACTTCGTCACCGATGAAACTCGTAGGTCAGCCACTAGACACGGGAAGGAAGAGGTTTCCGTAACAGTGAATATAAGTGTTTAAAGTGCCAGTGTGCCCTTCTCAACTCGACACAGACAAGGTATACGTGTAGCACTTATAGTTCCAACCCCAAGCTTATCTGAAACGTGAACCTGGTGATCTGCAGGCGTAAGTTCTTTCATCTTGCCGTTCATCCTCCTCCTTTTGGGGGATAGGGAAGTAGTAATTGGACGTTTATATCGGTGCCAATACACTCCAGCACCAGGTATGCGTGCGAAAACGAGTATCTCATTTCAACAGCTGAAACCTTGACCTCACTACCTCAGTACACTCAGAAAATCCACACATCGTTATATCTTCAGGAGCCTGGTTGATTAATGTTCCCCCGCAGCGTTCAGATGTTTTTACTGCCTTGCGAAAATGTAACTTACAAATGTAGGTTACTGGATGTTGTGCGTCCCTGGAGATTTAACCGCTAAATGGAGTGTTTCGTCAAGGTTAACACGAGTAAGTTAGTCTTCACACAAACCCATTATATACACAGGCCAAGCAAAGGCAGGGAAAGGCCAGGAAAGTGGTAGTAAGGATGGAGCGAAGAGACTGGGATGAAGGATGGAATGATGAGAGATGGAAGACGTAGGGAGAGGATGAGAAAGTCAGGGGAAATGGAAATGGTTGAAAAAGGTTGCAAGGATGGACAGAAAACACGCTTATGATGGATAGGATGGAGAGAACTGATGAGGAAGGAGACGATGAAGAGGAATGGAGAGAGAGAAAGGGAGTAGGGAGGGGAAAAAGAAAGGAAAAGATAGGGATGTATGTACAGGGAGTAGGAAGGGATGGATGGAGAGAGAGAAGGAAAGACTGAAGAGAATGTTGGGATAGAGGGGTGAAGGACAGGGTCAGGAAGAAATAAGGAAGAGAAGGAAGATGGGGAAGGAAATAAGTAGCAGAGAGAGAGAGAGAGAGAGAGAGAGAGAGAGACTCATATTACGATAAAAATTGAGAGAAACAATGAGAAGGAAGGAAGGGAGGAAGAAAGAAATCAGGGAGGAAGCAGAGTTTGGCGGGAAAAGCGGAAGGAAGGGGGGAGGAAAAAGAAAGGATGGGAGGAAGGGAGAGGAGGAATGGAGCGAGGAGGCAAAAGCTTGGGGTAAGAAGGGACGAAATGTAATTATGGAGGGAGAGAATAAAAACCTCAGGCAGGGAAGAAGGGAGATACAATAACAGGAGAGAAGAAAGTGGAGGGGAGAAAGAGGAACAAAGATGACGGGCAGGAAAGATGAGAGGAGGGAAAAGAGAGAAGATGGAGACAAAAATCCAGAAATAAAAGGAGGGAAAAGACATTTGGATGCTCTGTGGGAGGGAAGGGGAGAGGAAGGATAGAAGAAAAAAAGGGAATGAAATTAAAAGATGAAACTAGAAGGGGAAGAAGAGGGGGAGGGAAGGTAGAATGCAAGGAAAGAGGCATAGAAGGGAAACGGGTGTGAGATGAAGGAAGGAAGAAAGAAGACGGGTAGGAAGGAAGAGATGAAGGAATGCAGTTAGAGGGATGGAAGGAAGATTGGCGGAGAAAGAATGGGAGAGGATGGAATGAATGATTAATAAAAGGAAGGAAAGGGGAACGAAGAAGAGAAAGAGGAACGGGGGTAGAGAAGAAGGAAAGAAAGAAGAGGAGGAATAGGGGGATAGGAGAATGAAAGAAAATGATTATAGATGAGGGAATTAAGGAAAATGAGAGAGAGAGAGAGAGAGAGAGAGAGAGAGAGAGAGAGAGAGAGAGAGAGAGAGAGAAGACGAAAAGGAAGGGCTGGAAAAATAACTGAAGAAAATACTATATAAATGAAGACAAACAAAGGCATGTGGAGGGTAGGGAATGTGAAGTAAACAGAGTGAAGGAAGAGGAAATGTATGGAAAAAACAGGACAAGGAACGAAGGAAAGTGAAGGAGAGAAGTAAGGAAAATTCTGGGGAAGAATGAAGGGGAAGTATGAAGGAGAAAGGGAAGGCACTGAAACAAAATAAAAGAGGGTAGAAAGGCAAAAAGGAAGTAGAAGGAAGCAAGATGAAGAAACAATACTGAAGAAGGAAGGAAAGGAAGGAGGGGGGAGGGAGGGAAGGAAAGGAGAGAGGGGGTGAAGGAGTCGAAAAGCAGCGAAATTAAAGGAGAAAAGGTGAAGGAAAGAGAAATACAGGAACAAAGGAGAGAAGGAAAAATGAGACAGGAGCAAGATGAGAAGGAAATGAAGAGATACGCAAAGAAAAAAGGAAAATGCCAGAAGGAATGAAAAAAAGAAACAAAGAAATATAAGGCAGAGAGAGAGAGAGAGAGAGAGAGAGCGCAAGGAGGAGGTGAGAGAAGGGCATGAAGAGAGCAAGGGAAGGTAGCAGGGAGGGAACGAAAGAAGGAAGGATGGAAGTCAGCCAGGAAGGAAGGAGGGACGTCAGGAAGGAAGGAGGGAAGTCAAGAAGGAAGGAATATATTTGGAAAGGGGAAAATAACTATAAGGAAAATGTAATGAAAGAAAACGAAAAATACCTTAGGAAGAGAAGGAATTAGGGAGGGAGGATGGGAGAGAGGTAAAAGAACCAAGTAAGGATGTCCAGGGAAATAGAGCGTGGAAGGGGGGAGAGTAAGAGGAGGAAGGAACGAAGGAAAGAAGGAAGGAAGAAGGAATGGTAAAATGCAAGGGGAAATGGAAAAAAATGCTCAAGGGAGAGGAGGGAGAGAGGTAAAAATAAGAAGCAGTACGGATAAAATGATAAAGAGAAGGAGGGAGAAGGGGAATCCAGGAGATGGAAGTAGCGAAGAGTAAAATGACAGAGGGAAGAGAAAAATACCAGAGGGAGGAAAGAAGGGAGGGAGGGAGGTAAAAGAAAGAAGGGGTGAAAAAATGGGAAGGAAAGGAAGAAAGATGCAAGGAAGAACAAAGGAAAGAAGGCAGGAAGGAAGAAGAGAAAGATAAAATGCAAGAGGAATGAGAAAAATGCCCACTGGAGGGAGGGAGGGAGGTAAAAGTATGTAGTGAAACAAAATATATACGGGAAGGAAAGAAAGAAAAATGCAAGAGGAGGAAAAAAAAGGGAGGCAGGCAGGAAGTAGGGAAAGGTAAAATGCAAGAGCGAAGAGAAAAATACCCAAGGGAGGTAGGGAGGGAAGGAGGGAGAGATGGAGGTAAAAGTTTCCTCCACCACGACGGCCAGGAGCTGATGGCGAAATAATGCGAATTAAAATGCTATATGTGCATCGACCGCAGGGGAGGAGATGGAGGGAAGGGAGAGGAGAGGGAAGGTGTGGAGAGAAGAGGGAGGGGAGAGGATATGGAGAGGGAAGAGGGAGGGGAGACGATAGGAAGAGGGAGAGGAAGAGATATACAGAGAATGAGGAGGAAGGAAAAGGACAGAGAAAATGTTAAAGGAAGGAACAAGAAGAGACAGATGTGGAAAGAAGAGAGAGAAGAGAAGGGGGAGATTAGAAACAGAGATTATATGGAAAGAAGGTAAAGGGGGAAGAGGGAAGGGAGAAGCGGTTAGAGGTAGGGAGAAAAGATAAGGAAGAGTAGATTGGGAAGGAAGAGAGAGAGAGGAACGGAAAGGGGAAGGAAAGTGAGGGAAAAGGCGGAACGAGGCGCGAGGAAAGGGAAATTGAAATAGGGTGAAAAGAGAGGGATGGAATAAACAGTACAAATTACAAAGGAATACAAAATACAACGGGAAGTAAACAGCAACTGACTTATTGCTCCTTTTGAGGCTATTTGCGACGTGATAGGTTATACTGTGCCTAACGTGGCTATTCCATCTTCTAAAGACAAGATCAAGAGAGCAGGAAAATGGGGGAGGGGAAGAAAGGACGAGAAAAGATCGAGAGAACAGGAAAGGGAAGGACAGGAAGGGTAGTAAGGAAAGAGAGAGAGAGAGAGAGAATAGGAAAGGGAAGGATCGGAGAACAGAGCTTGGCAAAGAGAGGGATAGGGAAACAGAAAGAAGGGAAGAGAGGGATGGGAAAAGAGACAAAGGGGGAAGAGATAAGCAACAGATGCGGGAGCAAGTCCATAGTGAATTGGAAAGGAAAAAAAAATTGGGTGAAGTGAGGGGGGCGAAATGAATATGGTAGGGCAGTGAAGATAAATTGATATACAGAAATACACAACAGCTTGAATAATTGCAGGAAGATAGTTAAGGACAAAAGGAAAGAGAAAAGTGATGATGATGATGTAATTACAGTCACCGCCACCATCATCATCCCCATTATCTAGTCTTCAGTAGGTTAACCTGATAATTTTAATTCTGCTCCCACTATTATAGAATGGATGGGGATGATTATTACCAGTGATATGAAAAGCAGAGAGCATGAGGAACCGTCATGAAAGTGCCCGGCAAAAAAATTAATGACAAAAAGGAACGCTAGATTCCAAACAAATCTAGAAGTGCTTCAAAGACTCCTGTGCCAACGAAAAATACGACTTCCAATCACATCAAGCCAAATTCCCCTTCCATAAACATTGGTGCAAGTTGAGGCGACCTGAGTGCTTTGCGTCCTTCATCAAACACACAATCACAGGACTGGTCTGAGCACTGGCCGTATCCAAAGTGTGTGGTGTGTGAATATGGAATGGTATGCAGTGTGAAGGAAATGATAGGTCTTTTGATTTCAAGTATGGATGAGAGAGAGAGAGAGAGAGAGAGAGAGAGAGAGAGAGAGAGAGAGAGACTCGATTCTCTTCTAATGGCCGTAGTTTTCTCATTAACCCTTCTCCCTACCTGCCCTACCTACCTACCCCTTCACTTACCTACCTGCCCTACCTACCTGTCTAATCTACTTACCCAGCCACCTATCTATCTGCTGTCTACTCACGGTCATTCTTATTAACCAGCCCACCTTCCTTCGTTTTTACCCGTGCATCGACCTTCCTACCAGCCTGCCTGTCCCTCTACCTAACTACCTAGCTACCCACCTTCCTGTCTACGTACCTGATGTACATCTATACATACGTACATGCATACATACATATATAGATGCATGTATACACGTACAAACGTTTCATATTCATACCTATCAATACTAGATGCATGACTTCATTGTGTGTGTGTGTGTGTGTGTGTGTGTGTGTGTGTGTGTGTGTGTGTGTGTGTGTGTGTGTGTGTGTGTGTGTGTGTGTGTGTGTGTGTGTGTGTGTGTGTGTGTGTGTGTGTGTGTGTGTGTGTATTTGAGAGACATCAGAGACGTACAGTATACTAATTAAATATGCATGAGAAGGGTTCATTGTGGAAACAGGTAATTTTTGCAGTAAGGGATAACTTCACCAATATATTTCCAAGCAAAACTTTTCCGAATATGTAAATACGCTGGTAACTCTATTCCAGTGTTTGCTGTACCTGTCCACTTAATTTAGCCTCAAAATGCCATCTCTCTACCCTTAATGCTGAGCTGTGGCAAGATAGACAAAACATTAGAATATGGCGCTTGTCACGAAGAAGTGGTATGGAAATGATATTCTGTGTTACGCTTCATTGAGATATGTGAGATAAGCAGCATAAATATACATACATCATCCAATCCTATGCCTCCTCATGAGGAGCGTAGGAGCCCGGGGCTAGGCAAGTTGGTATTGACATTTAAGATGAGAATGACCAGCCTCACTCATCACTGAGTGGCATTACGTGAGCAAAAAACCCCAACCATGCCTTGGATATAAACCTTCAAAGACTCAATCCGGTTGGAGCGCCTTAATCACCCACTAAACCACTGGGGGCCATAATTTGGTTATATGGTTACCACCCATTGTAGTAAATGGTTTCCTGGTGTACAGGAAACCATTTGACTTGTCACACAGTGTAGAGTCACCCACAGACAGAAGGAAGAGGGAAGGAAGAAGGAAAGAAGAGGAAAGAAAGTAGGAAAGGACATAAGAGGAAGGAAGGAAAGGGGGAAGAAAAGAGGAAAGGGCAGCCACCCAAGAGCAGCACTACATCGAGTGAGTAGATGGTGAGCAAAAGGGTTTAAACTTCGGCCAAGTTAAGGTAGACGAAAAATAGCTTATAATTTAGCTCTAATTGTACCACGACACTGGTAACAGTGATTAGTACCAACGCAATTCAGTGCAGAAATTACCCCAGTTAGTGCTGAAATTACCCTGTAATACAGTCATTGTGTGTGTGTGTGTGTGTGTGTGTGTGTGTGTGTGTGTGTGTGTGTGTGTGTGTGTGTGTGGTTATGCGTATTCCATTTTTAATTAGTTTTTCTCAGCTTTTCGGTGATCCATCTTGCTTCTCATTTCTCGCTTTTTGACTTTTTACATTCTTTGTTCCTTGTCCCCCTGTACAGTATATTCCATTTCGCCGAACGAATTTCCCACCATTTACCATCTTCCCTGAACTCCTTTTTTTCATCCAACTGCAATTGTCCTTTCCTCGAACACTCCTCTATTTTTACCTCCACTTTTCATTTTTCCTCCAAGTGCTCTCCTCTTTCTCCTCCAGCTGTCCAATTTCCTCCATAATGAGCCATATTAGTGAACTTCAACCTCTTCACTACACTGACGTAATAGCTGACTTTATCTTTGCAACCCTCCAGATGATCTTTTTTCAGTTTCAGAAGGATCTCTTAAAGACAGAGTTCACGAAGGTTGAAAAAGATCGTGTGGCAGTAGCAGGCATAATATAGGCTCTAAGAGACGTCCTCTGGCAAGATGGGTTAGTCTGGCAGCAACAATAATAATCCATTGAAAAAGTCCGCTGCCTGATGGGATTAAGTATGAATAAAACTATCTGTTAATAACGGAATAATCATACATTAAAAGTTAATCTATGCTGAAGGAGTCAGTTATTCTTGTAGTGCCGCGATTTCAAAACAGTAATGATATTCTTACTAGTCTATAATTTTAACTCCTCTAATGACCAAGGATGTCATTTAGATAAGAGGTACTTGACAAAGGCCGCGTCTACGCCAAAGTCTTGCTGGTGCAGGCGAGAGCTCTGAATCACGGTAAACCATAGGAGTTCTTGCCCACAACCACCCGCGTCCAGTGGGGGCCACTTGGATGGGTTACATTTGATACAAAACTTCAGTCTGCACCCGCCCACGCCAGCAGGCATTTGGTGTGGACTTGGCCTATGGCAGACGGTTTTATTAAATTTAAGACAGACTCCTCGTGGTGAATGAGTTACCCCTTCGATACCTAAACAACTTTTTATTATATTCTAGTCACTCTCACCCAGTTCTAATTAGCTTATGAGAGACTTCGAACTGGAGGGTTAGATTCCTTCATTTACCCCCTCACAACTAAGGGACGCTTCTTCAACTGAATAAAATCGTCTTGCAAGAATATCTACAGAAAGACGTTACTGGATTAAAGTAGTTAAAAGCAATACCCATTAATCTTTTTCTTTTCTTTTTTTTTTATTCTTAGTTATTACTGCCTCCAGACAATACTATTTGTCCTGTCATAGAATCACTTGAGCGAAGGCGTCATGAAAGCTATATATATATAAACTGTCTAGGTACTGTAGAAAAGCGCTTGTAAACTCGTCAGAGGGCAACATGAATATAGAACAACAGACGTCAGTGCGATGTTATAGTTTTCACTTTTTTCTTGCTACCTTCTCACTCCTCAGCTTAGGCGAGACTTTCTGAAAAGGTGGGGAGTTGTACTGCTTTCATTAACCTGTACCAGAGCAGAGTAATACTGCCAGAAGATAACACAACAGTATAAACAAGACGTACTCCATATGGAAGAGTAAAAAAATGAGCTAGTAAGTATTCAAAACCATCATGTCAGAATCTTTGATGAATGTTTGCTTTTCATAACATCTGGTAGAATTTCCCGTAAGACTGCCAGCCAGCTTCTGCAGGTGGGAACGATGCCTTCAGGTAATCCAAGTCGTGTGCCGGGGTTTTCATTTTTTTTTTTTATGCTGCAACCAGACGATTTTATTCCTTTTACGGGAAAACAGTTGTAAGGAAGGGTCAGTTTTTCCCTCCAGTTCGAGAAGTTTCCAAACCTTAATAAAACTGGTTTGTCGTAGCAAGAATTAAATACAAAAGACGCCAGTAGTTTTAAAGGGTTAGGAAATTCATATGGAAATAACTAGAATGAAACGCAGTTGACGTTCCTCTGAAGACAGCCAGCCAGGTCCTGCAGAAGAGGACGATGGCCTCAAGAAATCCAGGTCGTGTAGCGGGGTCCACGTCCCCAGGCCAGCAACCGCACTCAAAAATATATGAAGGATTGTATCGCCCCAATACTCAATATCAGGGGACGTGGACCCCTCACAATAGTGCTAGGCCAACCCCTTCACCCTGAGGATGACATAATAATTTTGTTATTGCCATCTCTGACGATCTTGTTCAGCTTATGGTAGTTGTGTGTGTGTGTGTGTGTGTGTGTGTGTGTGTGTGTGTGTGTGTGTGTGTGTGTGTGTGTGTGTGTGTATGACTTTAAAATTTCATTCATCATGTGGGGGGGATCTCATCTTACGCAAGACTTGGAATAATGTGTATTTTGTCTCTCACTGTCTTCAAAAGAATTTATATCACATAATTTTTCGTATAACTCTTTGGGTAGCTTTTGGCCATGTTTTATCATGAGAGAATTATTACGGTTTGTTAGAGTAGCACCAGACGATAGGAGGAGTAACTGTCATTATCATCATCATCATCATCATCATCATCATCAGTCCTCCTCCTCTTCCATCATCATCATCATCATCATCATCATCACATCATCATTTTATTTGTCTTTAGTATTGTTCAGATTCAGATTCATGTATTCCAATCTAGCCATTTCAGCCTCAGCATTACGAGTCCTTTCATTCAGACTTGAGAAGATAAAATAAAAGTATGAAGGGAGCGGAAATACTAGGCAGAAAAATTCATCCACCAAACTGAATACTGGGGATTATTTATAACTCAATTACCACTAAATAGAATCAATAAAACATGAATTACTTCCCACTGCTGATATCGACGTTCTGTTTAAGATCCTGTAATGGCTGTGCCTCAGATGATGTATACGTTTTTTGCGGATATTCCATCAATGCTGTAATTTGTCTGCCTCATTGGAAGTATAAAATTCTCCTCCCCGCTCTCTCTCTCTCCACACACACACACACACACACACACACACACACACACACACACACACACACACACACACACACACACACCATCGCCACTACTACAAAGGTCACACTGCCACGCCACACAATAACACTTCCACATATGCCCGACCACCATTCTAAAAAACACAGCACCACAGCACTACCATTATTGCCACACTGCAATAGTACACCACACCACGCCACATCATACCTCACTACCACACCACACCACACCACACTGCACAACACCGGCACCACAACCTGCCACACCCTGTCCGCCAATACAGCATATGCATAATAGAGAAGGCTGATACACCCGATCCCACGGCACACACCCCCAGACTCTGTTCTGTCACTCAACCTGCCACCCCCAACCGCCACATACATTCACTTTATAGACGCACAGTCAAAAAAAAAAAGCTCTTATTCCTCTCCCATTACGTCTCCACCTTACGGTACTCCACCCCTTTCAACTACACCCCTCCACTTACAACGTGCACTGTGTAAAAGTCAAAGGCTGACACTCCAGTACCAGAAGATCTCCATGGTATCCACTTCCACCCCTCTCACATGATACACCACCATATCCATCCACCCAACCTGAGTACTATTTGACGTGCAGTGACTCCACATCCACCATGACTACACTTTCCACTTCCTCCACATTCACTAGCCCATCATTTCAGCTCAAAGGAGGGCTGTATAAAAAGCTACAACCACATCCCAGCACATCTCCACCTTAAGTTTTTCCACGTTCTCCACCTGCCACTCTGTCACATTGTTCCAGACATAAAGACAACTACTGAAGATGCTGCCACTTGACCACAACAGACCTTCACCTTCTGTAATTCCATCTCATCCACACTACCACACCCCTCCACCCAACATCCCCTCCTCAGCACATCACGAACCCATGTTGTGTCATCCCCATCACCTGCCACATTACGACCATACTTCTCCACCCGGTACCTACGTTGTAGATATAAGGTACTACCCCCTCAACACAACACAACACATCACATCACATCACATCACATCACATCACATCACAGTACATTACATCGCCAGCCTATGTTTTGTCACTACACCTCAGCACTTCCCATCACCTGATTGTGACCTTTAACTTCACCCACCACATCACGTCACATCACCTGTCTGTCCTTCCACCCCAACACTTCACATTACATCACATCAAATCACCATTCCACTCCAGCACATGACATCACTGGCTGTGTTATTATGCTATCTTACACACATTTCGTTGCCAACACATTCCACACCACACCACCCATGTTACGATGTTACCCCACCACGCACATCACACTGCCAATCTATGTTCCACCGCTCCGCTCCAGCACATCACATCATTCACATCACTTCACCAGTCTACAGTTCACATCATCACAACACATTACAATACCAGCACATCTTGGCTGGTAAAGAAGAGGTCTGGTGTCCGAAAGGAAGCGAGTTCGATTAGAGACTGGGAAAGGAAACAGGGTAATTTAAATTCATTAGAGCAGTCTTCATTTAGCTTCCTCAGAACCTACCGGCATATCATTAAAACACCCTTGCTAATGAATGGTTCACCCAGTCAAGTATTCAGTATGGACGGTGGGTATCAGTGCTGAGGTGGTGACATATGAGAGTGGTGGCACGTAGGAAGACTGCTTAGCCTCGGGAAACAGGCTTCTAAACCTGTGTTCAAAGTTGGGAGGAAAAAAAAATAACTTTAGTACCATGGACTACCTCACCAGTCTACGTTGTGCCATTTCCGGTGGTGCGTCATCAAGGGTTTCCCGTGCTGATTCATAGGTCAGGTGCAGGGTGGAGGTGGGAGGGGGTGGTGACGGAAAGGTTTGGAGGAATTGTTTAGTAGCTGGGTGGGAGGTTCGTATCGGTGGTGGAGGGATGGGTTAGGGGGGATGGGTCAACCGTAGTGTAGAAAGTGAGGGAGGGTGGCGGAGGAAAGGGCAGAAGGAGAGGTATGGGGAGGAGAGGATGATGAAGAAGAAGCTTCATTTTCCTGATATTCCTCCCACTCGAAGTACCTGGGAGTTTCCTTAAGATCGTCTGCGTGAACCCACTTACTCTCAGATGACAAGTCCTTAATCTCAAATTTGTTATGGTTCCTAGATATCACGCGGTGTTGGTCTGTAAATTTGCTATTGAATTTAGAACTACAGTACGTGTATATGAACGAGCAAATACATAGTCCCCAACGTTAATGTTGATAGGTGATGCAGATTTTTTTTTTTTTTATGCAAGGAAGAAGGAACCAAAGGCGAAGAGCCCGCAAAAGTTCCCTATAAAAAAAAAAAAAAAAAAAAAAAAAAAAAAAAACAGAGAGCCAATTTCAAGATCGTTCATTTCGCGATGCCAGGACACACTGTGAGACTGAAGATCATAGGCAATAGGAAATACGGACAGAGGGAGACAGTTCCAGTGTTGACTTGTTGCATACATGAAGGACTGGGAGTAACGATTAACTCTTGCATTAGAGAGTTGGACAGAAATGGGATGTGAGGGATGCAAGCAGACAGTTCAGAGGAGCAGTGACCATTGAAGCAGCGATAGGGAAGAGATAAAGATGCATCAGTGCGGCGAAGAGACATAGGTAGAAGGGAGCCAGTAAGAGGAGGAGAGTTAATGGCGTTGTAGCATAATAATTATCCCCAGTAGATAAGAAGCATGGGGGAGAGATAGTAGTAGAATGGATGTGGAAGATGTGCAGATTGGCCTGGGAGGAAGGTAGAGTCCCGGAGGATTGGAAGTCAGGTATAATTATTCCCTTGTACAAAGGAAAAGGGGAAAAAGAAGTGTGTGGTAATCATAGGGGCATTTGTCTTCTTAGTATAATAGGAAAAGTGTATGGTAGGATACTTATAGACAGAGTTAAAGAAAGAACAGAGAAATTAGTTGGAGAAGAACAGGGAGGCTTTAGGAAGGGAAGAGGTTGTGTAGATCAGATATTCATTCTTAGATCTTTAGTGGAAAAGTTTCTAGAGAAGGGAAAGAAGTTGTATGCGGCTTTCATGGATTTGGAGAAAGCATATGACAGGGTGGATAGACAAGGATTGTGGAAAGTGTTAAGAGTATATGGAGTAGATGGGAAGTTGTTGAATGCTGTGAAGAGTATGTACGATGGTGCGAAGGCTGCAGTGC